>NC_134753.1:2424242-2727272 GCF_050436995.1 Anticarsia gemmatalis | reverse complement strand
GCATCAGCATTGGAACGAGGTTGCACCTCAGAAATAATTTTAACCCATTACTTTCCAACTGCTGGGCATTCTCCCAAAGCCTTCCCAGTCTTCCCAAAACTTTTTGAACTGCACTGAATGTAGAACATTATTACCTTTACCATTAAGAAATTAATTTGTTACGCATTTTCAGCTGACCGAAGAACAATGGGCCGAGACAGACCTACAAGAAAATGGAACAAAAAACGAATGGCTTTCTAAATTTATGATTCTAGACTTAATAACAGTATTTACATTCTTTACAATTTCGATAGGACTATGTGCCTATACAATCAGATGGTTCTTTACTAACTGTTGCAATTTTTATTAAAAATGTATATCATTTATATACCTATACACATATTGTTACTTACATAAGATATTAATACTTATATAATACCAATGTATTCTTGAGTTAATATATTTTTGCGTATTATCAAAGACCATTTGCTTTATTTTAACACGTTTCCTTTATCCTTTCTTGGTGTTCATAACACAACGTTTCCGTTGTGTTAGGAACCGACCTTATTCACTACAAATAAAACTTTTAAAATATAAAACCAACCATATTAATTCAAAGTATTTATACCCGAAGGCACAGGCACATAAGTGTATGAAAATACCCACGTGTCGCTATTAACAATTATATTAGTCCCCCCATGTAATAGGGGGGCTGATTTCAAGCCACGTTTCCGATCTTGAATCTGCTATTGAGAGAATACCAATAGCACTTTGCCCGACTCAGGAATCGAACTCTAAGTCGGATACGTTCTGTCTGCACTACGAGGTAGTTGAACCATCACGAATTATATAGTTACACAGATATTTAAAACAATTAATGAAGTGAATTAATCGTAGTCGTAGTCCCTGTGTTTTTTATCCGAACTCTGCATAACACTTAAAAACACACCTTGTACTATAAATTGTTATTATTTAGGTCAAGAATCAGTATCAAATTGTTCTTAGTCAGTACCTACACAGTAGTGTTATTTTATCCATACATTATATACGGCATGACACCTAACATAGCCTAGCACCTAAATTGGTCCACTAATTAGTGAGAATTAGGTATTAAGGGACCTGCATTGGAATCATTTAACTAATTGTGCCTGCCCGTTTTAGTAGCACGGCGATGTGTGAACATATGACACCTATTTTAAGATATATTTGAGCTATTTATAGGAGTCATTGTGAAAATGGGAGTGAATTTTTTTGGTGAGTTTATTTTTACGTTTATTTTTACTGTTTTCTAATGAGGAGTTAAGCCTGACTTCGTGAAAACATAGGATATCATCCAAATATTGTACTTGAATATACACACATGTAAATGCTTCAGCTTAAGGGCAGAAGAAATAAAATACATAGCACTGCTTGTAGGTAATGTAGGTATTCGTATATTGAGTCTTGTATAATATATATCGACATTTTGTAATGGCAACAACATATTTTCATAGGTACATACCAGGCTATAATTCTCGTCTTACTGGTCAAGTTATGTGTGTGCCTCGATGATGATGTGTGTGATCGAAGACCTTTGGACACCAACGCGGCCGCATTGCCGGCCGACAACCGCTTTCTGATCGACATCAAGAATATCAGGGAAAATATGTACATCCCAAAGCAATCTTATGAAGGTACAGTGGACATAATATCTCCTTACTCTTTAGTAATTAAGTATTTTTTAGGTAAAGAGGGCAGAATGTTCCTCTACCCTCTTTAAAATTAGATGATCCAAGAAATCACTCGACGTCACAATTTAATGACTACCATTGTAAGAACTCTATCTGCTAACTAATTTATTGCTTTGATCTTGAAGAATCTCTCATGAACTTACAATAGCAGGTAAGATTTCCATCTTTTTGTTGCTTATTGAAATAACTTTACCTGACAAATATTCCCAGGTTTTACAAATGGAAATGTTCTATGTATCATGCAACTATAGCTACCACATTTATATCTTCCCAGTTCGTCTCTTCTCTCGTGACAACACATCCACGTTCATTGCCTTCACGATATCCCTTCGGGGAGACTCCAAGAAGAACAAGAACAATGCGCGAAGACCGATCATGTTGAAACCTGGTCTTCTGCAGCTGCTCCCGGGGTCGAACAACACCAAGTACAGTCGTACTTGTGAGAATACTATCATTCAGTCTGACATCACCCCGAAAACTGAAGTTAAGGTAAGGATAGATAAGTTAAACGTTGTAACAATTAAAGACTTCGAATTATTACACCCTGTATTGTTTTTTATTTCTTAAGATAGAACTTGCATGGATCTAGAATTTTACCCCTTTCTGAACATTCTTCAGATTGGCGCTTTTTTAATGTTGTCGTCATAGAGCTGGCTTTTTAACTTTACAGAGATTAAAAAGGTAAAAGTAATTAGCGGAACCCATTTAAAAAAAAATGCTATACTCTGCTCCCTTTTTAATGCACGCAGCGCGACAAGGAGTTTTATTTTTAAATAACAAGAATTATTGATCGAGTTCAAAAGGATGTGTTCTTTATTCATTTATTTACTTAAATTACATTTTTATACCTGTATTATGTATGTTTTCTTTATTCTTAGGTTAACTGGATAGCCCCCGACAAGGACAACAAGTGTGTGACCATATTTGCTGTAGTGGCGGTTCAGCCTGACGTCTGGTACAACTACGAAGGTCCTCTCTCGCAGCAAGTCTGTGAGGATCGGCGTAAAGCAGACGATATGCAGCCGATGGAGAACGATAACTGTGATGTTTGTGAAGATGCTAGGTATCAGGTAAAGCCTCTTAATTTTTGTTATACTATTCAGCTGTTTGGGTGTGGTTTTAGAGGAATATACTTAATATAAAAGTTTTTATATTGACTTCCCTGCAGTTGCTGTGAGTAAAAACAATCTATCCCACTGTGTTCAGTGTCCTTTCACTAACAGTTAACGCTTTATTAGATGTTTTGACATTTCCTAATAATTAGTCACTATACCCCATTATAAATCGCAGGGCTAACCGTGTATTTTGGATCTCTGACATCAAATTTTAACTAATCGCTCTTTTACCTAAGTTCTTATTTTATATACATTTGGAAACCTAAACTGTTCCCTAACGCCAGATGAATAATTACTATAGCATATTGTTAAAGAATCGTATTTTTCTTACAGTTGACTTTTGAAGGCATGTGGTCCCAGAACACACACCCAATGATGTACCCCACGACTCCAGATATAGCAAGGTTCAGCGATATCGTAGGAGCTTCTCACAGCAAAGACTTCTCACTATACAAGACCAACTCCGAAGCTACAAGTGGACTGAAGATGTTGGCTGAACAAGGGAACACTACTGAGTTCGAATTGGAAATATTTCCATCGGTTTGTATTTACAACTAAAAGGAGCAGAGAACTTTATTTACAACTAATGAGCAGAGAACTTTACACGTATACGTATTTACGTATTGTATATTTTTCCACTAGCGTCTAGCCTATCCCGGGAATCCCTCTATTTTTTTGTGTAAACCATATGAAAGTAAATTCAGTACATTTAGAGTTTATCGTGAACAGGTCATACTAAAAGAAAAAGGCATATTTAGTTACTTGACCAATGACTTGGGATTTTTTTTTAAATAGATTTAGGGTATTTATTTATCGTAGGCTCTCTGAAAATTTAAGTTTTGTATCTACATAAAACAACATGATCACTTACGTATTAAGATCTCTTCTATATTTCAGTTAAAACAATCCTACGTCCGTACAATAATAAAAGCATCAGCTGCGCCTCGTCCCAACATGTCAACTGTCACAAACTTCCGGGTGACAAGGGTGCATCACTTGGTTTCCGTGGCCACTGCTCTTCTGCCATCTCCTGACTGGTTCCTGGGCGTCTCTAACTTAGAACTGTGCGATGTCAATACTAAGTACTGGGCTCAAAATGTCACTTTAAACCTGTATCCATTGGATGCTGGGACGGATAGTGGAAAGTTTTTTGAGGTTTGTTCTTTACACGTTTCGGCTATTCGGTATATTTTTCTGACATAGGTACATAATATTATAGGTAATTTTGGATGAACTTTCTTAAGGTATTAGGTATTTCGAATTTTCGATAGAGTATGGACGTCAAATAAAATTCGAAAATATATTTTAACCTATACTAGTTTCTGCCCGCGACTTTGACAACGTGTAGGTAAACTAAGTAAGTTGTTGGTATTATGTGTACCAAATTTCATGAAAATCTGTTCAGTAGTTTTTGTGTAAAAGTATAACAAACATAGACATCTAAACTTAGATACTTTTGCATTTATAATAGTAAAGTAGGATTGTATTTAATTCTTAGGCAGCGAATGAAGATACCTCCCCACCTCAGCCCATTACCTCAGCAGTTATATATAAGGACATCAGCAAAGAAGAAATAAAGCCATTTGCTAGACTGCTCTTCCGTTTGGTGCGGACTTACAGCATGCCTGACTGTGTGGAACAGCCGGCTGGAACTGAAAATCCAGGTACCCTACATATTCTGCTTTTGTTTTTTTTTACATTGATGGTTTATCGCAGACAGTCAGGAAAAATACATAACTGTTTTTTTTCTACCTAAATACGAGTGTCATATGTATTCTTACTTAAAATGTATGACTAGGTACGCTAATAGAGTAAGATCCCAGAGCTGCCAGACCTACGTCATTTTAGCAAAGCTGAAACTTTGAGGATTGTTAGTATAAAGGATCTGTTAAGAGGTATGCACATCCACTACCTTGAAAGCGGGGCCGTTTCTGAGGTAGCGCGGAGTGAAGGTGCGTAAAAAACGACCCAACCTACGTTATAGTAGCAAAGTTGGTTTTCAGATATGTTATTAATGATATTATGTTTTTTTTTTTTTTTTTTTTTTTCTTAGTTTATTTGCAATCAGTCTTATGACTATGAGCGAATTTGTTCTGTGGTGCTGTCGTGCCGAGTGGCATCCCATTGAATGCATCAACTCATAAGCTTTCTAGAGCTATTGGCGGGCCTCTAGCTCTAGGATATGGTGTCGTTTTAGGCGTTTTACATATTGGTCCTGGTGAGTTGGCGAGCAAGTTGATTAGGATGATGGATTAGCCTCTCTTTGTACTTAGCAGCCAAACACCTAATTTCTTCCTTAATTGTTTTCATTCCAAGGTGCTCGTGGATTTCATTATTGGTTATATACCAAGGTGCTTCCGCAATTGATCTTAGGATCTTGTTTTGTTGACGCTGTAGTATTTTTAGGTTAGAGTCGCTTGCACTGCCCCATAGTTGCAGACCATATGTCCAGATGGGCTTTAGGATGACTTTGTATATAAGCAATTTGTTGTCCATAGAAAGTCTTGAGTTCCTTCCCAGCATCCAATATAGGCTATTGTACTTTAGTTGAAGCTCTTTCTTTTTACATTTGATGTGGTGCCTCCAGGTTAGTCTACGATCAATGTGCAGACCAAGGTATCTTACATAGTCACTGTGGGGAAGGATACATAGGCCTAACTTTACAGGTGGGCAGCTTCCTCTTTTTAGGGCGAATGTCACATGGACTGACTTAGTAGCACTAGCCATAATTTTCCATTTTTGGAGCCAATCGTTTACTTTATCCAGGCCCTTTTGCAGGTTCTCTGATGCCAGTTTCGGATCCTTATGGCTTGATAAAATAGCAGTGTCGTCTGCGAATGATGCTGTAATTGTACCTTGTGTCAACGGTAAGTCTGCGGTGAACAAGGTGTAGAGCATTGGGCCCAAGACAGACCCTTGTGGCACCCCGGCATAGATATCTTGGAAGTCGGAGGTGGCGTCACCTTCTTTAACATAAAATAAGCGATCCTCCAGGTAAGACTTGAACACCGGAAAGTATGAGTGCGAGACATTCTGCTTGATCTTACATAATAAGCCTTGATGCCAGACCTTGTCAAATGCCTGCTGGATGTCCAGGAACGCTGACGAGCAGTACTCCTTTTGTTCTAGGGACTTTCTTATAGTGTCACATACTCTGTGAGCCTGTTCTACTGTGCCATGGTGTTCTCTAAAGCCAAATTGGTGATCTGGTATCACTCCGCGCTCCAAGAGGCTTGGCATAATTCTGCGAAGTATTATCTTCTCCAGTACCTTGGATAGTATAGGCAACAGACTGATTGGTCGATATGATGTTTTATCAGTGATTACTTTGCCAGCTTTGAGTATCATAATGATTTCCGAGACTTTCCACGCACTAGGGAAGTACCCTATTCGCAATGTAGCATTAAAGATAACCGTGATGAAGACAAGAGCCTTTCTAGGTAGTTCCAACAGTACTTCTTTGGTTATCAGATCGTAGCCTGGTGCCTTTTTACTGTCCAGTTTATTAATTATTTTTTTGACTTCTGCGGGCGACACAGGTCTAGGGGGAAGGTCCATTTGAAGATCTTGTTTTAGGATATTGTCAACATATTCTTCTGATGGTTTGTCCATGATTGCGTTTGGTTTAAATACGTTTGCTAGATGATCTGCAAACAAATTTGCCTTATCTTGGCTTGTTCTAGCCCAGTCATTACCCTTTTTTAAAGGAGGCTTTGGTATGTTAGGTCTGTCACAGGAGCGGCTGACTTTCCAGAGCGAGTAATTGGTGGCTTTGGTAGCAGTTAGAGACTCCAGCTTTGCTTGCATTGTTGAGTCATTTGCATTTTTCAGAGCTTCTTTTAATTTGACAATGGCGCTGTTAAAGGCAGTCTTATCTTGCGGGTGGCGGCTAAGTTGCCAGGCTCTGCGTAACTTGCGCTTTTCTTGGATCAGGGTCTTTATTTCCAAAGGTACATTTGTGCGCTGGTTTCTATGCTCGGCAGAAGGTGAACACTTCCACGCGGCAACTTGTATGAGATTTGTGAAGCCTACCACTGCTGTTTCAACTTCTTCTCCCGTTTTGAGTCTAATGTTTAGATTAAGGTGCTCCACTATGTAGTCTCTGAAGGAGCTCCAGTCGGTATGCCGGTTGTATAATGATATCGGTCTTTCAACCTCGATTATAGTTGAGCTTATAGTTAGTAAGACTGGAGTGTGATCTGAAGACCCATCATTACATGTTTCGATTTTCATATACAGTTCCGAAAGTCCTTTTGTAATGAAAAAGTCAAGTATGTCCGGAATTCGATTTTGATCGGCTGGCCAGTTGGTAGGCTCTGATGGCGCAATTGTATTTAGGCGACATTTGTTGATGCTCAGCTTTAGCTGTCTTCCCCTGGTTGTAATTAATCTAGAACCCCAATGGACATGTTTGGAGTTCCAGTCGCCTCCTGCTATGAACCGATTGCCCAGACTTGAGAAGAAGTTAGAAAATTGGTCAGAATCTATGCGATGTTTTGGGGGGCAGTACACAGATGAAACATTAAAGTACCCACATTTATCCTGTATTGAGACTGAAGTAGCCTGTATTTGCTCAGTTTTATATTCAGGCATTAGGTGGTGCTTTATTTTGTCCCGGATGATTATAGCTGATCCTGCATGACCTGTGCCATCTGGGTGATTTGTAGTGTATGTCTGGAACCCTTTGATTTTGACATTGGTTTTGTCTGTGCAGTGAGCTTCGGATATTAAGATTATGTCCAGTTTGTGAACAGCGATCAGCATGTCAAGCTCATCTTTGTTAGGTGAAAGTCCATTTATGTTCCAAGTAGCTAGTCTTTTTTTTTTTTTTTTTTTTTTTTTTTTTTTTTTTTTTTTTTTTTTGCGTCAGGAAAATGCATTACTGCATGTCCCGCCCCAGGGAGGAAAGCGGGGGTCTGTCGGGCTCTCCCGCCGGCAAGGCGTTCCGGCTAACTTGGGCATACCGACTAAAAACCTGACGGTGTTCCTTCTACAGTCACCATAACGTGGCCAGGACGCGGTACCTCCAATCGGATACTCCGCGTCCCAGCCGGTGACGGCCCGCTTTGGATGCGGGCCCTACTTCGAGCGGGGGCGGGCATGATGGTTGCCCCCCCCCTAACTCTCCACTTCACGGGGGTGCGCCAGGAACACACAGCGCACTCCCCACCTCTCGGACCTGTTCCCTGTCCAGGCGACGGAGCGTTCCGCCTCCGCCGCCCACAGGTCCGCGTCACGGGGGCCGGAGATCATCCCGGCGCCTACGACGCCCGGTGCGTCTTGCGCGGGAAGGGAGGGGAGCGTTGATTTCCCGCTCCCGTTCCGCCGCCAATTTGAGGGAAATGACCTCTTCACAAAATGAGGCGACGGCCGACCACGCTGCCTCGCTCCCGACCATGGACAGAACCACAGCCGAGAGCGAGAGGTCGCTCCCGACCACCCCGGTCAGTTGACGGCGCTGCGACGACCACGCCTGGCAGTGTGCCAGCGTATGCAGCGCCGTATCGGGGCAGTCTCCACAGTGATGGCACCTGGGCGTCTGCTCGCGGCCTATGCGACACAGGTACTTGCCGAAACAACCGTGTCCGGTCAAGACCTGTGTCAGCCGATATGTGAGCGCGCCGTGCCCTCTCTCCAGCCACTCCGTGACCGCCGGCCGCACGGCCTCGATGGTTACGAGGCCGGCGCTGGGGTCTTCCAGTCGTCGCTTCCACGCCGCCAGGACATTTTGGCGGAGCTCTGCTCTCCGCGCCTCGATTTCTTGAGGCACTGGCAGTGAGCCTCCGCCTCGGGCCTCCTCGCGCCATGTATAGAGTGACGCGAGGGCCCCCGCGTCCAAGTCCCACGGCGGCGTTCCGGCCAGTAGGCACGCCACTTCGAAGGAGATCGTGCGGTAGCCTCTCACGGCCCTGACGGCCATCACGCGCTGCGGACGTCGCAGCGCGGCGATGTTCTTGGCCGACAGGGCATTGGCCCAAATGGGAGAGCCATAAAGGGCCATTGACCGCACGATCCCGGCGTACAGCCGTCGGCAGGTGTTGTTTGGCCCCCCGAGGTTCGGCAGCAGGCGAGATAGTGCGCCCGCTGCACCTACGAGTTTGGGGGCCAGCCGACTGAAATGGGCTGTGAAGTCCCATCGGCCGTCGAGAGTCAATCCGAGATACTTCATCGACGAAGCAATGCCGATGGTGACTCCGCCTACTATTATGCTGGATCCGGGTGGAGGGCGGCGTCGGGGCCCATGGAAAAATAGGGCCTCCGACTTTTCTAATGCCACCTCCAGACCCAGCCGCCGGATGCGAGCGACTACTTGTGCGACCCCAGCTGTGGCCAGCACCTCTGCGTCGCGGTGCGTCTTCCCCCGGGCTGTTACCAACGTGTCGTCGGCATAGCAGAATATGCCGACGCCCGGCGGGAGCGCACCGCGCAGAACGAAGTCGTAGCCTACGTTCCACAGGAGAGGGCCTAGAACCGACCCCTGTGGAACCCCACACGAGACTACGCTTCGCGACCAACTATTTTGACCCGGGTAGACAATCGTTCTTCCTTCTAAGTAAGCCCCGACAATGCGGCGGAGGTAGAGTGGCACTCGGTGATATTCGAGTGCCACTCGTATGCTGTTCCAGGGGAGGGTGTTGAAGGCGTTGGCGATGAGCTAGTCTTAGCCCAAGGCCTTTTATCCTTGTAATTTGGTTATGAGTGTAGTCATGAGGCTCATAAGAGTACTCATTTGTTGTAAGACCAAATCAAATTTTTCATTTTGTTTGGTGAGGAGAATTTCTAATATTGTAGGATTTTGGTTTGCATTGGGTAAGGGATTCTCTGTGGGGACTTTGTGTGATCCATTTCCAGCAACTTTGGCATATGAGAGTGGGTTATTTCCCTCATGAATGGAGGAAAATTGTTGGGCAGTATTACTTGGGGGGTTTTTCTCTCGACTTGTGTTGTCTTTTGCAGTAGCTCTTCGGTGACCATATCTGTTATTTTTTCTAGCAAGGATTTCCCTATATACCTCACAACCCTTGTAATTTGCTGGGTGGGAGCCATGGCACAGTGCACATTGAGCTGGTGTATTTCTATCTCGCTTTGGACAATCTGAAGTTTTATGAGCCTGTGCGCATTTTACACAACGGAAGGGTCTCATACAATAATTCTTTGTATGCCCATATTGCTGGCACCGTTGGCACTGTACAATTGAGTTTTTCTTCTTTGGATCCTCAATAATTATGGACTGGTTGTAGATATATTTGATTTCTTTAGCCAACTTATTGTTTGGGCTGGGTAAGAGATTTACAAAGAATGTTGAAGTTGGTTTTTTGTCAGGGCCATATCTGGAATTAATAATTTCCCCGATCACAGTGTTCCCACTTTTTTCAATTTCTTCTTTTATCGCACTTTTAGGTGTTGTGTGGTGAAGATTCCGAATGACAATACGACAGGGTCGTTCTTCCTTTTTTTTGAATGTGTGGCCAATTAAGCCACTTTCACGGAATTTAGTGATGATTCGCTTGTATGCCTCCATATCTTGGCTGTTGATTCTCAGCTGGTTTCTATTCGTAATTCGATATGTGAATAAGCTTTTATCTGCAACAGTTTCCACAAGTTCAGTTAGTTTATTCACATCTTCTATACCATACAATACTATAGGTGGGGGCTTGCTAGGTTTTTTTTCCACAATTTTTTTAGTTGCAGGAGGCTCTTCAGTTAAGTCGATTGGTAGCTGACTGAACCTGTTGCTGGTGACTAAGCTCTCTGGTGAGTTGCTGAGTTTCTTCCTTTTAGGGTTTCTGCCTGGTACTTTTTGCCAAGAAGGTGGGCTTACGGTGGCTTGTTGGCTGGGTGCATATTGCGTAACTGTGTCTTTCAGAGGTTTTGCCACAGTTTGTAAGTGTTCTGGGGGTTTACCGCCCAAGGAGTTACTTCTAGGCCTGGTGGTGAACATACCGCGGTGAAGGGCCTGCTGGGTAAGTTTTTTACTGCTGCCAGTAACATTCACTGTAATGGAAGCCTGGTCGCCTACTTCCATCAAGTCTTCGGTAGCTAATTTCACACCCTCCGGCCCGGGTACCGGAGAGCGCCGGGGGTTAACCGGATCGCATGACGTACAATCTTTCTCATTATTCGACATTTTCATAAAAAAGGGGGGGTTGGGAGAAGAGGCATATATTACTTTCCCAAGGTAACATACCAGCTATTTCAGGGGGCATTTAACTTCCCTAGGCCCGCTATGGCCTTAACAGGTTAATTGACCGCCGCCTGCGACTCGGCGTTGCTGCTCGTTTAGCACCATCCAGGGGACACGTGTAGGGATGGCCTAGGACAGGTGGTAATTCCTACGGACGTGAGCAACATCATCCCCCAATCCATCCTATCCATCCATCCATCCATCCTAAACATTCCAAGTACTATTAATCTATACTAATTTTATAAAGCTGAGAAGTTTGTTTGTTTGTGTGAACGCGCTAATCTCAGGAACTACTGGTGCGAATAAAAAAATATTTTACTGTTGGATAGCCTATTTATTGAGAAAAGCTATAAGCTATATATCATCACGCTACGACCAATAGGAGCAGAGTACCAGTGAAAAATGTTACATAACCCGTTTATGTAACATTTTGACCTATCTCTCTTAAGTGACGCAAGCAAAGATGCGCGGGTCAGTTAGTATTCAATGATTTTTCAATTTTTATTTTTTTAATTCAATTGTTTTTCATTTATGCGTATGAATAATGCTCTTACTCTCGCACTCATAGGGAAAGTTTAATGGCGTCTAGGGGACGAAGGGCCCTGCGGAATGGTCTGTCCGCATACAGGGGGTCTTAAAATTGTACCTTTAATAACATATATAAAATTTAGGCTTGCTACTATGACGTAGTTGACCTCATTTTTTAATAACATTTAAGGCGTCTGGCAGAAGTAATGGCCCCGGGAAACGGTCTGGCAATAGTCAATTTTAATTCTACATAATATCATTAATAACATATCTGAAAACCAACTTTGCTACTATAACGTAGGTTGGGTCGTTTTTTACGCACCTTCACTCCGCGCTACCTCAGAAACGGCCCCGCTTTCAAGGTAGTGGATGTGCATACCTCTTAACAGATCCTTTATACTAACAATCCTCAAAGTTTCATAGCTAGAATGACGTAGGTCTGGCAGCTCTGGGATCTTGGTCCATAAGATCTTTTTCCAAACCTTAAATAAGTACTTTTGTAATAAAACCTATACCTACTTGAAAATACTTACATATTTTCATACGACGTGCGTAATAATTTATACACATAGGTACATAGCTAGACTTAAATGCTATTTGCAGAAGATAATGGAGACGGGGAGGATGGCGGTGGTGGTGACGATGGCACAGACCCTGAAGAGGAAGAACGTAAGCCAGAATATCGGCCTACATATGCTCCCCCTACTACTACGAGGTACGTAGTTACAATTACCTACTTACCTATTAAAATAGCAATGAACGATCCACAATATAAAACTAAGTTTGTATTTTCTGATGTTAAAACTTCTAGACTCCTCTAAGCAATAAAGAATCGCAAAATTATCGAAATATATTAATATTTTTTAACACCATAATCTTAGAAGTAACGTTATATTTTAAAATTATACTTCTCCCATAGGTTAGGTACTCGTGTTTATGCAGTCCTTTTCTTGGGAGTTTGCTTTTGTTCAGCAAACTATCATCAAGTGATTTTGGAACTATAATTACTTGCCTATAAACGCAATGTTCATGTCTCAGTGAGGAGCCTCCATCAGTGGACCCAGAGACCGAAGTATCGAAATGTCCCATGACGACATGGACCGAGTGGAGCCCGTGTGAAGGCGAGTGCATAGAGAAGGCTGTCACAGGGTACCAGACACGATTCAGGCAACATTTTGCTGTAAGTTTTTGCCTCATTTTTTTGAATTCTCAGGACTCTAACCCTGTATTGCACACGTTAAATTCACGGCTGGCGCCGCTATCTCTGCTTTTCTATAATTCTTTGCTTTTGCTTTGCTATTCTTTACTATACAAGAATTTCTATGTGGAAGTTGCAGTCTATTTCGGCAAATACACCAGAATATAAGCGAAGCATATTTCAGAAGAACACCCAATTAATAGAGACAATTTTTTCTTCAGAATCCGACACCTGAATGTACAGTCAAGATGCCCACGGAAGAATTTCAACCGTGTGAAGAAGAATGTGAGGAAGAGGAAGTGGAAGAAGAAGAGTACGAAGAAGAAGAATAGTAAACTATTATAAAGATTAATTTTAAGAATTGTATCCTCCTTTTGATTACATAAATATTTTTTTTAAATTAAAAGACTTCTGAAGTTTTTGTTTTTGTGTCCTCATCACCTTTCAATAACATTTGTCATTTGTCATAATGAAAAACTTCCTGAAAAATAGACTTCAAGCCCTTAGAGGCTTTAATAAAAATAATTAAATAAATATGAATTAACGTAAACATTCGTCGTACTTTCTTGCAACGATAGGTCTTGAACTGTAATGGGAAGACATGTAAGTACTGTGTACAATGGAACGTAAGTTCGTTCAAAACATCTTGATAAAACTGCGTTGCTTATTATTCCCGACTTTTTTTATGTTGATTTTTTAACGGTTTGCAGAATGTGACAGTATGAAAGTGGTAATATCTTGTTACTTATTTGTACTGTTTATATTTAGTGCTTAACCTCTCAAGCGCCCGGCCACCGTGTCACGGTTGAATGTGCTACCCCCGTCAAGCGTCCCGCCACCGTGGTACGGCAAAACGATCTTACATTAAAAAAACGTAGAAATTAAATGCTAAAACTATGTTTATCCCTTTCAAACCTATTTGACATTGAAGCTGATGAAACGAGACGACGATCTAATGCACACACTTGAATAAGTGGTTGATATAGGCCAGAGAGCACCTTAAACAACATCTGACCCAACGACATGTTCCTTTATGACCAATATTGTAAATACTTTTTTTAACTAATTTTAAAGATTTGAGTATATTTTACAGTTGGATTTTAATGTCATTATTCATTAACTACACGATAAGACCTTCCGTCATATTATTTTTTATGCCTAAATATATTTTTTAGACTTTCTTCAAACACATGCCTAAAGCACACAATATTCAGATTAAACCGACTATTGTACCACCACTATCAAATATTATTTGTGGTTTATTTTTTTTAATATATAGCAAATTTTATGTAGATTTCAAATATATAAGGTATGACTAGGGTGTTAGTATCAAAATATGACGGAATCGGCGCTTAAACGCCAACCGCCAATTCAATTTCGCGCGCCATTTTTGGCCTGGACGCTTAACTAGTCCATTGAAATGTTACAATTTGAGGGCCGAATATTGCATTTCTTAGAGGACGCAATTTTATTTTTGGGACATGTAGGGGGGGTCAATAGAAGCTTAACTTGAAGTTTGTGGGGTCGCCACCCTTGTCCCCCGGCCGCCATCTTGGAAAAGGGGTGGAAACACTTTTTTCGCTATATCTTGGAAACTATGCGTCTTACAATAAAATTGTAAAAGCATATTTTGTAGCAAATTATTTTGTCTACAAATATGTTGAATAACTTTTTGTCCTAAATTAACAATTAAAGAAGTTATAAGCAAAATAGTGATTTTTTTTTTACAAAAATTTTCTTTCCGAATCCGGTCTATTTCGGAGCCCTGTTACTGAGTTTCTAATTAATGAAATAAAAAAAAATATAGGGCTAAATTTTCCTCGCAAAATTATCTACAAGATTGGTCCGAGTTAATTTTTTTAAATATATTCATATCAGTTTAGCCTTTTTTCCAAACTATGTTGGAGTCGGCTTCCAGTTTCACCAGATGCAGCTGAATACCAGTGTTTTACTTGGAGTGACTGCCTGTCTGACCTCCACAACCCATTTACCTGGGATATAAAACGATACCCCTCGTTAAGACTGGTTGCCAGACTTTCAAGCTTCTGAGTACTGTTAACGACTGTCAAATATCTTCGAAAATGACAGCTGGGACCCACAATTTAACGTCCCTTCCGTAATAGGGAGGAACTCGATATGTGTAAGATGGTCACCCATCCACCAAACAACCTCGGCAAGCGTAGCTTAACCCCAGAGACCCATCCGCGCGGCTGTCGCTAAAAAAAGTTATAGAGCAATAAAGAAAATAACTATAAAAAAAATTGCACTTTTCGGCTTATAACTTCTTTAATTGTTAATTTAGGACAAAAAGTTATTCAACATATTTGTAGACAAAATAATTTGCTACAAATTATGCCTTTACAATTTTATTGTAAGACGCATAGTTTCCGAGATATAGCGAAAAAAGCGTTTCCACCCCCTTTTCCAAGATGGCGGCCGGGGGACAAGGGTGGCGACCCCACAAACTTCAAGTTAAGCTTCTATTGACCTCCCCTACATGTTCCAAAAATAAAATTGCGTCCTCTAATAAATGTAAATCTCATGTAACATTTCAATGGACTAAACGGTATATTTGAATTTTGACGTGGGGCGCTCGAGAGGTTAATAATTATTTACTAAACGAAATGTAAAAAACATAATCATATTTATTAGTTTTTTACGCGTAGTAGATTAAAAATTGTTGCATTGCGCTTCCGAACGTTACATCCCTTTACGTCATCGCATGAGACATTCAGTTCAATGAAGGCAATTTTCAATCGGAATTTATGAAATATAGATAATAATTCGTTATTTTTGCTTTGTTATTATGTTAACCAAAACTCCGAAGCCTGCATACAAACGATTTATTACATTTTCGTTGAAGGCAGTGCTACTAGTCGAAGGTGTTGGATTAGCCGTATCTTACGGTCTTTGGTACAAACTCAACTCGGACAGAGGTGTGTAAACTCTTTTATTTATATAAATACGTGCATATGTATGTAGAACAAAGAAATTTGTGTATAGCGGTATGTTATAGTCGTTCTTGAACTTTGAGAGTTCGTCGCCAATGGCGTAAAATTGTATTGCTGAGAACATGTGGGTTATCTAATTGCCTCCTACTTGTTATTATGTCGCTCAACTACTCTGGGTCAATGATTGATGAATTGATATCACGAGTGACAGAATACGGTAATTTCGTTAGTGAACATGGACTATTTTGTTTCACTATAGATGTCCTCATTTCATGGCTTACTACAAATATTTTTTTACACTCATCAATTTGTTTTATACATTTGATCTGTCAAGAAGTAAATCAAATAATTTATTATTGATTTGTTTTGAAATGTATTATAAAATTAAAAATAGCCATTAGCTATGTTTTGATAATTTTGTCTCATTGTGAATACTTCCTGATTAAGATGAATACAGGCAGTAGGCCACTTGTATGTGTTCAATCCCAAAATAATAACTTAAGCTTAATGATAAAGGCGTTACTACCAGAAAGTTCTATGTTCACACAATTTGTTTCCATAGCAATCTATCAATAACTGCATAGGATTAAAGTTACTCATAAGTATTTTATCATAAGCTAGATTGGTATTAAATTCCATAAATATAAAAAATATCTCCTTTTGATAAAAATGCAATATATCTGACATTGTTGTTCATGTAGTCACTGCATTATTTCTATAATTAAATATATGAAATCACATTAAATTAAGGTAAACAAAAGGGGAAATTTCTAAAATTAATACAAGGATTCGATTAATTTCAGATTTTCGTCTGTATATGTACAAAAACTACAACTGGGCATTGGAAGGTTACTACGGTATTGGTGAAAAGATTTCCAACCAAAAGACTAGGGAACTAGATCAGGCAATTTGGGCGAACGAAGGCAAATTATAAACTAGTGGTGAGATGTCTGTTGCTTTTAAAGCCACGTTTTGGGTGGCTACATTCGGAACCATCGGTTACGCACTATTCAAGTTGGTCAAACCTGATGATGAGCTCCTTAAGCAGGTCATTATCCTCACTATTGTTTGATTGTGGTCACTGATCATTTAGTTTGTTTTATACGGTTTTATTGGGACTAATATTTGCATGTGTTTGTCTGTGGTCACTAAAATAGTTTTCTGGGTTTCCCTTCTGTCCTTGAATTACAGTTTTCAAATATACTCATTTGGGAATGTTGTTTTAAAATTATGTATAAATGTTCTGACCTGAGTTTGTCTTTTATAGATCAGTAAAATCATGCCATTTTCAAAATTATATATCAGTGTCCATTTCATTAAGATTTCATGTTGTTGTAAGCTTATTTACTAAATAACTCATCATGTTTGATCCATTTTGATTCATTTTTTGGTGTACAGTATTTGTTAATGATTGTAGTATTAATACATAAATCTTTTTGTAGTTTGATCAAGAATCCAAGCACACCGAGGCGAGAAAGCTTACCCATCAAACATTAGATGTACTTAAACAAGCTGCTAACCCGAAATCTGAATTGAGTTCTAAGATAGACGAGTTGTTGAAGAAAGGAAAATGAGTGACAAAAGCTCTGTATTAGAAAGACTTAGTAGGAGAGACGCACAACGCTTAGAAAAATTGCAAAAAGCTCACAAGGCAAGGGAAGAAGTAGACGCATCTGATGAAAACGAGGATTACTTCTCAGGAGCATTCAAAATTAAATCAGAATATATCGAAGACTTACTGTCTCAGATCCCGACGATGGAAACTCACGCACTGCCTCCACACTTCGATAGCATAAAACGTGAAGTTAACGAATTACAAAAATATGTAGTCACCTCATCATTTTTCTTAAAGGAATTTAATATGCGCAAATATTTAGGTATAGTACAGAATCTACAAACGAAATGTTATGAATTAGAAGACCGGTATGTTCCTAGAAAAAAGTTCGGGTTTTCTAAGAAGAAGTTGCCGAAATCCCACAGTCAAAAGCAGGGCTCACTGGATGAGAACGACGGCGCTGGTAAGACTGATAGTAACAAATGGGACGAGAAACTCTTTGGTTTCGATTCACAGGAAAATAAAGTATTGCTGCTTGAGAATGATGAATTGTTTCAAAGGGATGTCGCTCTACGGAATCTCAAGAACTGTACCATAGGCCTTAAGGGTGTGATGGGAACTCTGCATTTAACTAATCTAGAAAATTGTATAGTGCTGTCTGGGCCAGTAACATCATCCGTGTTTGTAGAGAAATGTACAAACTGTAAGATCATCACGGCATGTCAACAGCTACGCATGCACACATCTACCAACTGTGACATTTACTTACATGTAACTAGTAAAGGCATTGTTGAAGATTGCTCCAGTATTTGCACAGCGCCATACAATTTGTATTATCAAGACTTAGAAAAGCATTTCAATATGTCATCTTTAGACAGAAATTCGAACAACTGGGATAAGTTGGACGATTTCAATTGGCTGGCCCCAGATATCCCATCACCCAATTGGTCAGTTTTGGACCAATCGCAGCGAGTCACCAGCTGGGACGAATGGTGGTCGAAGATTCCTTCCTAATAGTAGAAGTAGGGTAGTTATTAAAAATTTGCAGTGTAATAATAATGCTCTTAATACTCCATACTTAATAGGATGTAACATCTACTAATTTACTGTAACAATCTGTATGATAAAGGAATACAATACACAGAGATAGTCATTTTATACACTTCCATTTTACAAATGTTTTAAGATGTGCAGTTTTGACGACTGAGAACAAAAGAAGAATGAATGGGTATATTTATAGCTTGATTTTGCTTACTATTACGTCATCTGCCACAAGCAGTCTCTTGTCAATAACACCAACTTTTCACTCAAATCAATGCTCAGTTCATAATAGTAAGTTCTTCGAAACTGCATATTCATAGCCTCACTGAAGTGACCTTGCCTTTCTTATGTTGTTTACTACTATATAGAATTATATCATGTTTAACTTTTTGAATTCAGATTGCGAGATTATTAGACAGTTGTATGCAGCATACATTTTTGTATTGTAGTTCATATCTAAACATTTGTCACTTTATAAAAATTATTAAATGCCTGATTCTCATTGAGATGTTACTTCAAGGGCTTGTGCAATATTCTATCAATTTATTATCGGAAAGAATATGGAAAGTGACAATGCAATGGAATATACTAAGTTTTTCAGGCGCTATAAAGTTGTTTTGCTTTATAATAAAGTGCTTTTACTAAAAACATTAAATGTCACCAATTCACTATGTAGCTGTGATGAAGTAAATAAAACTACGATCCAGAGCCTTATTTTAATGAATATGCTGCATATAACTGTATTTTAATCTTAGTTAACTATTACAGTTATTGGTGCGTTAATTTTTGATGTTAAAGTTTTAACAGAATACTGGTTAAGTGAGCCATAAAAATTATGTTAGCAAAGATATCCGCTTATTTAATTCAATACATATAATTTATGAAATAAATAACTTTAATAGAAACTTGAGGTTTTATTCTTCTTTTCATCGCCTTACGGGCCCGCATTGTTAATATAGGGAAAGATGGAGATAAAAAATACTGTTAACTACTTACAAACAAAAATGGGGTATAATGAAAGTCAGAAAAACAATAAATAATAATTTATTTATCACTACATTGGAAAATATATAAAACTGTCAAGTTGTTATAATCACAGTAATTTTATAAACCGATACAAATGTACACAGACAGCTTCAGGAACGAGAGGGCGCCACTGTACACCACACTTTCACACCACAATCTTACTTATCTTAAAAATAATACTTATCCTCCCCTTACTAACAAAGTTCATCAAAAGTACCAACCCAATAGCCAAATATTTGATCAATATAAAATTCCTAATCAATTTAACGATCAATAGGTCAAACCTTTGATCAAATATTTGATTACAATTGGCCCTGGTTTCGACTTGTTACAGAACACATTTATGAGGACAGTACAAACATTTTATCATTTATTATACGCTAATTGATAGCCCTAAGTTCCCGGAATACATTTTAGACTTATATACAAGTAAATAAAGGAAATATATATACAATGTATAAAGTTTGAGTTAAGGAGCATTCAAAATAAATAAAAAATATAATTTCATTGAACATAAGATGCACACAGACTAGCTGATATAAGAAAATGATATAGCTACTCTCGCGAATGTAGTAAAGACTCGCATTTACTTAATAAAAACTGATGAAAAATCACGAATTCATTCATATTTTTATTTAGTAAATGCATGTCTCATAATATTCATATTTAATGTCATTTTAATATCTTAATAATTTCCTTCAATAGCCTAAAACAGCTCACACAGTTAGCTACTTTTTGAAATCTACGCACGATTCAGAATTTATCATAAGTAGAATCACGCATTTGGACAAAGTAACCCACTGCTTGAGTTCTTAGATCAGTCTACATAAAACCATTGTCTTTATGATATGACACAGTATAAATTCAAAATCTCATTATCTTACAATTATTGGTGAAATTACTATATAAAATGGTATTTAGGTAAAAAAGTTGTGAATAAAACAGAAATAAACACTACTACCAGTTTTTAAATTGTGACATACATACAGTAAATAAATAAATGCAGGTTTCTAATTCGTCAAACTATAGTGAAACTAAGTACATGAAATTCTTAAACTAAAATTATGCTGAAATATGAAATAGTTTTGTGCCAATTATTGAAAAATACATATTTTTATAATTTGGCAACAAATTCGAAATATGTAAGTAGTATGTGTTGCCAGATTACTTAATTTTAAACATCTTTTTATCAAATATTTACAGATTCCCGAGTACTTTATATTATATTCACATTTTTCATTGCCATTACAATTTCGAATCTCGTAATCTAGCAACTATAAGGAGCTGCAAATACACAAACAATTATAATCTACTAATAATAATAATTCGACACTCCCTTTCCTTTTTGCCTCTTAAGACTTACGGATACGCAAACGATTTCTAATATACACGTTATAAAAATGATTATCTCTAATGAGCCTACTAGCCACTGAAATAGAGATTCATTTTAGTGTCTGGTTTCAAAAGCTAATGCTAAAATTAATGGAAGGATAGGATATATAATAGTAAGAAGCCCTTTAGGGAATAATTTCTTTGAGCTGAAGCTTTTGACGGGCTCTGGAGGTCAACGTACACCAGTAGGGAATTACAATACGATGTTCATATTTGATACTGAGCGGTACAGTGCTTTACTACATTAAATGGCAATTTCAAACTACTGTAGTGTGCTTTCCTAGGAACTTATTAGTGTTAATTAGTTCTATCAAAATCCGCTAGAGGCGCTGACCACTTTTTATGCAATGTCTTATATAGCTACTCAGTAGTATTCAACTGCTATAGTAATGCAAACGTATTTTGGAAGTCAACTTACGAAGCACTGAAGTAAATAAAAGGAATTTTAAGATTGACATGAAAACCACTTGATCCTTTTCATTTCGTCCTTTTCGAGACTTGTAGCTTCTTTAAAACCTATTTTGAAGAATAAACGTTATTCCCAGGCTTTATACTTTAAATTATACACTTTGTAAATATACATTTTGTATTTTATTTTGTCGTATGGTCAGTGATCAACCTAATGTCAAAGTTGTTCAAGCTGTGCGAAAGTCCTCTGACATGGCTTAACGACTGTTATCTTAATTGACAACAACCAAGACCGACTATTTACGTGCCCTCCGAAGCACGGAGACATCCAGTTCAAATACTATTATGCGGTCACCCATCTACAGAATGACCGCTCCTACAGTTGCTTAACCCACAGATCGTTCGTCGACCGGTGAGCGCATCAATTATACATTTTAAAAAGGACCAATAACTAAGGTATATTAGCTGAAAGTTAGCATAAGAAAGCATAGTACTAATAAGGCAGTAGGGAATGTTGTATAGGTTAAGTACGAGTTATATATTACTGAAAAATATAAACATTTAGAAAAAATGGGAAATATTTTTTAAATTTTTCAGTCTTTGTTATGGTTTTGCTTGCCTCATTTGAACAAAATATTATTTTTATAAACGAGTATCTATTTTTTAATCTCTTTGCATTTCGGCTTAATTAAATAGTGATTTTGTTACTTATATACGTCGTGCTTTGATTAGTTATAATGTTTTGCCTTTTTCACTCATATACAGTTTTAAAATTGATTGAAAGAGATAAAACACTGTAAAACTAATCAGAGCTTACACGACGCTTTTTAGTTAGATACAGTTTAAGGAAAAGTTTCAAAGACGAAACTAATATTAATGTAGTATGTAAAAAAATATTTCCCATTTTCTTCCAGTATTACCAACGAAAAAAATCTGAATATTTTTTAAAACTAGCAATGCTACAGTGAAACACATTGGGCGTGGCGAACTTACGCATAATGGCAATTTTGCTGATTACACGGTTGCGATATGAAGACATTTATTCTATGCCTTTAATGAAAAAGGGTCCGATTTTGTCAAAAAATTGTTAAAACATTTGAGTGCACTTATATTTAACTTTTGCAATATTTTTGTACAACTAACTTTTTCATTTTTAAAGATAAACAATATCTGTTTTCACCAATCGATAGAGCATTTTTTTCTGGACATTTTGGTATACTTAATTCATTTTCGACAAAATCGGACTTATACCCTTTTTCACTAGACACAGAATTATAACGCCTGTCTTGTAAGTGGGAAAATAGATATCACATGTCCCTTGCTAAAATATGTTAAGTTATTGTGTTTTTTGTTTTTCTATTCTACTAAGAGTTAGGTGGTTATGTAAAAGTATTAGGGTGTTATGTAAAAAGTTGTTAAGTGTTTGTTGTGAGTAGTGATTTTTGGCTTTTTCCATACTCAAAAAGTATCTCCGAAGATGTGATATATTATATACCGTGTCTGTCAAAAACGACAAATTAAATCCTTATAACGATTAATACATAGTTACTTACGCATTTGTTATAAATAAGCAGGCCTGAAATAGTTCAATACATTGTTAAGATAAAAATGTAGTACAATTAATAAAAGATTCCTTGTTTGTTGTGTCAGTTATGTGTTTGTATGTGACGTAGTTTGTAATCTATAGATGCAAATAATTATTCGTGTTCTAAACTTTGTGTAGAAGAACATTACAATGGTTCTTCGTTTGATTGGTGAAGTGAGTCCTTTTAGAGTACGGTATTTTATATACATACATGAAATTACACTTTCTTCTCATGGGGGTAGAATACGGTATTTCGGTCTTCACAAAATTCAATTAAACGTAGCTTTTGGATTTACCCACCAGGAATTATTTTTTTTCGTTAACCCAATAGAACTGGACACGCATTTCCCATACCCTTATAGGCACAAGCAGCCGTCAAACGCCTAATATCGCAACCGGCCTAACTAACTACAAACTACTGTGCTCACCAGTTAGGTTTCTTATGAGAGATGGTCCACTGCTGGTACGTGTTGTTGGGGTCGCAGGGCGCGAGGCCCAGCTGCTTGGAGTGTGGCTGTAGCGTGAGGCAGTAGCCGTGGAGGCGGTGGATTAAGTGGCTTCGGGTGTCGTCGTAACTGGAATAAATGAGGAAATTTTTTGTAGTATACTGAATGGAGAATACAGCTATGGAGGTAAACCACCTTAAATATTGAAGATCTTAACTTAATCTAAGAAAATATGTAATCAAATAAAAATATTGCCACATGCAGAGAAATGATAAATAAAGAACGAAGAAATCTCTCAAAAGCTCACAACAAAATAGAAACAATTATTTTGTAATATCAATCGAAAATATTATTAAAATTTAAAACTGATCCAATATTAAAACTTGACATTTGTGAAAGACAATTTTTGGGCAATGTTGCGGTAACAAAGACACAGGAAAGAGCACTGATTCTACCCAACGGCACCTTCGTTCATTCATACTGATGATTCGGCAACATAGCCATATAATCCGTGTTTCTGGAAAGTGCATTTATTCTACCTGACGTTACCTTCATCATTCATTCTCATCATCAACATAGCCATATAGTCAGTAGTTAATTCTCTCACCTCCAAGGTCCATCGACAGTGCCGAGCCTGCAGAAGGCTTGCTTCACATTGTTCACATCAGCTTCCACACATCGCTCGCCCACTCCGAGCTGACCTGCCTCGTTCAGACGGAACAACTGGCTGTTGCCCGCGCCGTGGCAGGTTGAAGTACCTGCGTTTATAAGAGACATTTAATTATATATATAGTTGAATGGCTAAACGTTCAGTAATGTAAGTGTAGGTCGATGAATCTGATACGTATCGTGCCGACAAAAGGCATCGGCATTTTGGTTAAGAAAAACAGCGTATTTAAGTTAAAGTAAAATATCCTTTCGTGTGTTTCGATATTATAATAAACAAGGGACTAATAGTTATAGTAATATATGATTTCAAATGAATCTTAGGAAAATAATAGTTTAATTTTAGTTATTTTAGAGGTTCCATGAAAATAGCAATCTTAGGCACATGACATACATTCTTTTTAGGATGTACGCAAAAAACGACACCGAGGTTTATTAATATGTACTCTGTAAAGTTACTCACCTATATAAGCTGGGGCACCTTTGCCCATAGTATCTAAACAGATACCAGTAGCCTTATTCTTGACCATACCCCAGTGTATATTCTTGGGCAGCTTGGGAAACTTATCATAAACGTCGTAAGCGACATTCTGCATGAACCAACTAAACGGCTTGCACTTCAAACGATCTCTCAAAGCGATCTGTTCACTTATATCACCCATGTCCAAGAACCTTGCCATAGGCTCTCTCGTATAGAAGTATTCTTTATGCTCTTCATCGAACCAGGTTTCAATCACTCTCTTATAATTAATAGTAATCAAAGATCCCTTTCTATTCTTAGCTAAGTTGCCGAAAGAGTACGGCATGAATGCCCTGTAGACGTGGCCTACTCTGGAACAAGGCACCCATTCGATACTACCACCACACTGCCAGATCTTGAAACTTAGTTCGAAGTTCTCCCCACCCCATACAAGAAGACCGGGATCGTACGCACCAATTTCTAAGAAATACTTCCTATTGATAGCGAATAGACCACCAGCGTGGGTTGGACTCTTATAAGGTTCTGATTTGTGCTTATGTAGATTCGCTTCCCTGTCTGGCACTTCATTTTCTTTGTACAGCATTCCCCATTCGAAGATACCTCTGTAATTTGCTCCATGTTGGTATACTGGTCTATATTCGAAGGTTCTGTGGTCTACTCCATCAATAACTGGTACAGTCATGATCCTATAGTCTCTGTAGATCGGAGCGAGGAGTGGTGGCAGCCAGTTAATGTTTACTTCGCAATGAGCGTCGAGAAAGACGATGACGTCGCCAGTCGCTTCTTGGGCGCCTCTTGAACGGGTCCGAATGAGACCCTCACGCTGACTGTTTCTTATTAAACGAACTTTGCCTTTCCATCTTTTTATGTAATTATCTAAGTTTCCTTTTAAGTTATCTTTGTCTGAGAAGTCGTCAACCTGGAAACATTAAATTTCAATAAATAACCATGATAAAAATTTTTAGACTAAGAATAACTATTATGTATAAAAAAATGGCGGCAATACATAAAATTTTGGGAACGTATGCTTCAGACGGTCCATCAATGGACATTGTTATCTTTACGAACAATTAGCTAGATACCAGATCGTGTCAGTACTGTCTTTGCTTGAAAAAGTAGTAACTCCAACGTGATTATTTTTTCAGATATTTTTTGGTCATAATTCATTTGGAACATTAACCGTAGTCACAGATGGCTAGATAAAAAGTAATTTATAGTTGCAAGATCTTATAAAGTAATAATGTTAATTAGAAAGCCAATAAAACATGGAACATATAGCATTAAGTGCACGTTTCTTTAAGCGTGTTCGAATATTTTTAAACTGATAGATCAGTCGTATAATTCAAAATGCATATTCGGGAAAAATTTAAATTATTTAAAATGTCAAAACCTCTCGCCACAAGAAAAGTTCGATCAATTTATTTTTGGCCTGGCAATATTTTTTTGGCCAAGTGTATAGAATAAACATATTCTTATTATTTTATAAGTATTCCTTTTCTAAAGGCAGTGAATCAACTATTAGACATTTCTATTTTCCGATAAGCATTGAATTACATTTTAAACTTTTTAAGTGACGAGGAAAACAACTAAATAAGTACACCCCCGTATTTAACAAGGTATTATCGTAATAACTTATAGTACAAATGAGTGTTACATAACTCTATCGGACATGATAACTATCGTTCTCATTTCCGCTAGTTTGAAGTTAAAATGATAACAATTAGTAGTTTTATAAACTAAACTGGAACGTACGGAATTGTGTTTAGTCTTGTTTATTTAGAATGAAAGAAATGAAAACATACACATATATGAAAGCAAATACTTTTTGCACTATTCGATGCAGATAACTCAGTAGTTTCTTATATTAAATAGTTCCCACCTCACTATACTTATGAGATGAGATGGTGGATTCAGTTCCCACATAAAAGTTTTTTTTTGTTAGAGGTAAATAAAGCCCGGTTATTTCTATATCCACATTATCCGGATAAGTATCACTTAGGTTATCTGGTGAAATATTGAAAGATGTTTTCATTCGTGTGTTGTCACTTTATCTACCAGTTATCCGATACTTAAGCCGTAAGCCGTGAAACTGGTCCTAAATTGTTAAGAATCTGGTTGTAATCTACCTACTCATTTATGTTACTAATTGGCTCTTTATACCAAAACTATACTTAAATATTAAAGCCTTTTAAGAGAGAAAACGTTGAATATATTTAGTTTCTTTTGACGCATATTGTACTTCCAATCTTCTTCACAAGACAAAGCTGTTATGTGCAATTTACACAAGCACTTGCAACTGAGCGGAAATCTTAATAAAATCAACGCAACTGATGGCGAGGGGTTCCTGACACCTCCCTGATGTACTTCAGACGTGTGGAACAAAATACATGAAGCTACGCTTATGCAAGATATACATATATTCGGGCCATTATAAATGTGATTGCATCAAATTCAAAAGGATCTGGGGGCCTATCACGTATCTCAATTGACAGCCATTTGAAAGCCACTATGCTGTCCATTGTTTTCTCCCTTAGATTATAGTGATTAGTACGTTACGTCAAAGCAGCAATGTACTGAATAGTGACCATAGATTTGACGTATACTAGCTGTCAACTGAGATACGTGGTAAGCCCGCTGAATGTGACAATATCCTGGCTCTGTAACTGTGAAAGAGAGAGTCCGATAAAATGACATGATGTAGTTCGTTTCATATTAAATTTCTAAACAGCATGACAGTAATGGGTTAAAAAATAAAGTGCTGTTTTCATACCTATTAATTGGCACACTTTTATCCCTGCCTACATTATGCGTTTTGTGCATTTACTGTCACATTTGCTCAACGAAGCCAGTGTATCATATTGTCGATCATTTCAGTGTACATTTTTAGTTATGTCATTGACATTTGACATCCTTTGAAGGAGGCATTAAATTTGCAGATAAGGAAGAAGCTAGATTAGTTTGTATCAGAGCATGTTCATTGTATAACGTTATTACGACTAGCGTGGATACTAACGCGTCAAGTTGTATTTCCGGTTCTACCCACAAGTCTACCGACACAGTCTGAATATTGCACTTAGCCTAGTCGTAAATTCTACCTAATAGATGCAATAGCTTTGCCTAAGGAACCGGTATTCAAAAACCTGTCTCTTTTCAATATTTTATTAGCCATTATTTGTCTTGGAATTATTTTGACGAGGCGTGGTAAATCCATAAGTTGCTGATTTGGAGCTATAGTGCTGACACATTTTGTGTGACTTTGAACCTTAATTTAGTGTAAGTAAGGAGTAAGTATTAAGTCCTTTTTAACTGCTTTTAACGAGGACGAGATGTCCATAAGTACATAGCTACAGATTTGAAAATGTTGTAGCACTCCGGTCTTTAATCTAATGCAAATAAGAACTACATATTGTTATTGTCCTATTTAACTGGTTTAGCTTAGTCAAAATCCAGGAGTATATAATTCCTTTGCATATTGGTAAGAAATCTTCGTCAGAAATATTCAGAATCCAATGATGTGACATTCATTAAATAGAAACAGAACTTATGCTATGGAGAAACGATAAAAACGTTTATGTTTAAAAGTAGCAATATTTGGCCAAGGTGGTTTAATCGCAATGAATACTCAATCAAATGCTTGTATTGGAAGCTAATAGCGTACTAAGCAGTAAAAGCGAAATATCTACGACAAATTATTATTTTTATAACGCTCATAATAATTGCTTGATTGTTTAAACGTCGGCTGTTGACCCCACCACTTAAATTCAAGTGGATAAATAATTATATCGAATAGTATATTTAATGTATTTGACAACTGTGACTTTTGTCTAAACGATTTGAACTTTGGTAAAGCGAAATTTTACATCCAACTTGCTTTATGTGTTTATTTTTCTCTTGACGCCGATCAGGGGACACTAACTGCTTGACATGTGTCGACTCCACTAGCAGAGACTACTAAAATTTTAACCCATCAATGCTGGGCAAGGGTCTCCTCCCATAATGAGGGAGGGGTTAGGCCTTGAGTCCACCACGCTGGCCAGCTGTGGGTTGGGGACTTAAAATAGAAATACCTGACAAAATAAAATCTGCCCTTATTCAATTAAATTGACCCATATTTCATCAACATTCACTCGTGACCACATTTAATAGTTATGTAGTCCAGTTGTACACATTTCATTTTTATTACAACAAACTCGATCGCTTATCGTTACGCTCTAACAGCCAGTGTTATTGGAACGGGAAATTGTGACGGATAAAGCATTTTATAAACTAAACCAATAAGAACAAGTAATATGTACGTTTTAATCGATTTGTTAGTAAAACGAGTCACTAAACCCAATTTTATAAACCCACTAGCTGACCCGCGTAACTTCGCTTGCTTCACATAAGAGAGAATGAGTCAAATTTTCCCCCGTTTTTGTATCATTTTTTACTGGTACTCTGCTCCTATTGGTCGTATCGTGATGATATATAACCTTCCTCGATAAATGGGCTATCTAACACTGAAAGATTTTTTCAAATCGGACCAGTAGTTCCTGAGATTAGCGCGTTCAAACAAACAAACAATCAAACAAACAAACTCTTCAGCTTTATAATATTAGTATAGATAATCGCAGATTAACGGAAAAATATCACTTTCATCATAGTTCTGGCAAAAGTAGCGACCTCATCGCTAGTTGCGTTCATTGACACGTAATAGTCACTTTAGTAGAGTTAAGCAACCCTTGGCATAATGGGTGACCGTTAAGAACCTTAGCTTTACGATTTATTTTATCACAATTGACAGCTAAATTGCGGTAAAAATCATCATGTAAGTTAAGTCTTTAGACGGATTAAATAATAAACAGCTTCAAGTTTATAACCCTGAACCAAAAATAAAATAGATCAATTTCGGCAATCCTTCACATCAAAACATTTCTGAGAAAAAATCCTTATCAGTGATAAAAAAGTAGTCACTAAGTTCGTTATCTTAATTGTCATTAATAGTGTAGATACGTTATAGGTTATCTAGACTCGATGGAGCCTCGATTAGATCGATTAGTTATTTCAAGTTAAAAGGAATTTAACGTATGGATAATGTAGATTTAAGTTAAGATATTGTTATATCTATAAAACGTTAAAATGATCGAATTTTATAAATGCTTTTTTCTATTTCCTGGACTGAAATTTAATTAGACTAACATAAAATAAATAGCTAATAGAGTTATATTTTTACACGAGATGCATATGTTTGGTTAACGTTTGCTATAGAATACGAATGTTTCAATATCAGTTTAAGCCAGTGTCAGCAGAAACAAGTTAAGTTCCTAACGTAAGGGGGCTAAATAAATAGTGTCACAAGCTATTTAGTCTTTGGACAGCAAAATATCATCGAAACATTGATTAAGCAATCATACGTTTAGTTGTTTTTGGTAAAATATTACAATAGTTCTTTTTATATTCTAGACTAGCTGACCCGGCAAACATTAAATAAAAAAAAATAGTGTCACTCAGGGTTATGAAAAATAGATTTTGGCCGATTCTCAGACCTTCTTAATATGCTCACAAAATTTCATGAGAATCGGTCAAGCCGTTTCGGAGGAGTATGGCAACGAAAACTGTGACGCGAGAATTTTTAATATTAGACTTACCAACACAACTTCATGTAATATATTAGGCGGCGATCTATCAATGACGGTGTGTACAGTACGCATGAGGACTGAAAACCCTTCATTGTGGAAGACGATGATGACCGACGTGCTCGGCAACTCTTCAGGGTAGTGCCAGTACTTGCACTCGTCGAGGCGAGTGTCTGGGATCGTTCTGGAACAAAATATGTTAGTTAACCACATGATATGTATGAATATTATTATCTTCAGTGTAAAAAATAGTTGCTTCCTCTGTAGCGCAGTCGGTTGTGTATCCGACTGCTGACTATGAGGTTTAGGTTTTTTTTACGACGGAAAGGAACAGTTGTTTTTTTTTCTAATTTAGGTAGGTATATTTCAAATGTTTTACAATAGTAGACTGGACCTTGGTAACGTGCCCGGTTAATGACAAAATAGTAGTCTGGAGTTTGGCAACACACGGCATAATATATGGATCTAGCAATAGGATCACACCTTATTACATGGAACTAATATTGTTAATGGCGAAATGTAGGAACCCTGCAACACCTGCACGTATAACAGGCGTGATATTATGTATATGCGTAAGTTTACTTTTTTAGTGTAAGTAAGTGAAGTCTAGAAACAAAACGGAATGCAGAGAGTACGTCCGTAAACATAACCTGTGCACATGCCTATGGCTAAGAATATAATACAGTTCAAGAAAAAACAAACAGTTCGACTGCTACTGACCTTGAGGTTACCAACGCCCACAATATATAATATTTTCAGATTGATTCACGATTAGTTATAAAAGGATGCAGTCTCTCTTTTTTGATTTTGGGCGAAAAGGGCGGGTCTGACTCTATGCGGTCACCCATCAATGGGATAACCGCGACAAACGTTGCTTAACGCTAAATATACCTATTGCAATTTTAATTCAATATATTATGCACTTGTTTGCAATTCTATTTATAGCTGAAGGTGTTTGTACAATTGCTTATAAGACATAAATAGCAGAAACGAGTGAATAATTTGTAATTTAATAATGTTTGCAATTAAATATTACAACAGTTGCCAACAATATCTAAGGAATGCTTTAAGGAAAACATGTGCGAGTCTTCCTTAATTAAAATTGTTCCACTTGACCTATTTTATTACATGTTTAATTGCACTAACATGGACTCGGAAGGATTACTAGTTAGACAGAACTAGAACAAGATTTGTAAATCTTTTATTTGACTTATAATCAAATGATTAAACCTATATTTAGCGCGATGCTGGATTTTTGGTACGTTTCGCTGCTTCGTGGACTTTGACATAAGAACCTGGCGGGTCCTGATTTTAATATCTTCTAATTCTTATAAATCAGTGGTTCCCAACCAGTGGTCCGTGGAAGTCAAAATATGGTCCGCGAATGATTTTAAAGTTTATAATTTTCAGGGTGATCATTACACTTTATTTTTAATATACCTACTTACATAGTGATCCCTGCTAAGAAGAATAATATAAAAGTGGTCCCGAACTTAGAAATGGTTGGGAACCCGTTATAAATGTATCACCCTGTCTAAGTTTTAACAGAAAGTATTGTTTAACAATGCATATACGTATAATATTAACAATAAAATACTGACAGACAAAATCAATTGCGCTATTCGTACCTAAGTATAGATTGCCATTAGGTAAGAGAGGTCATTGAACGTAAAAATTGCAAAGTCACTATATTTCATCGACCCAATATACAAATGTAACATAGTAATCATAATAAGACAATATTGACTACCACATGCAAACTGCTGAACCAACATTACAACACAGCTAGGTACTTAAAAACTAGGGAAATTATAAAAAACAGACTATTATGTTAATTGGAAAATAAATTCGTTACTTTGTGGAATTAATAATAGTGAATTTCACATTCAACAGTATATAATAACTTAAAAGGCCTGGGATTATTCTTCTAGCTCGAAAATGCCTTTTATTTCCACAAAAAATAACGAAATAGCTTTAACCTAATAGCTCAAGTTAAAGATATGTAGACTAGTTTTACTTTAAAAAATCATCTCCAAGAGGGCAGCCAGGAGTGATAACTTGTATATGCGCTGAGCCGATTGCTAGTTAGTTGAGTATATTTGAGTTGACAAAGCAATAATTAACACCTGTATACTACAAGTAAAATGTACACACTCAAATGTCACGCGGTCACGATTCTTATTGTACCGTTACACGAGTTTACATCTGATACTAAACGGGATATAATAAACATGTTGCATATTATAATCCCGACTAATACATGGGAAAGCGTGTTTGTTTGTGTGTTCGTTTGAATGCCAAAACGGCTGAACAGATTTGGATATTTGGCAGGGTGGTACTTATACTTTATCACGATAAAAATATGAAGTTGGAGTGTGAATATATGAATCACATCTAAATCATAACTATTTCGATTACGTGAGCTTTAAATACAGCCTTCAAAATCTGTCCACCTTTTGGTATTTAAATGATAATCTGACTATAATCAGACACAGAAACTGACATCTTCAACTTACACGCAACTCCTTTGCATCGGGCGTTAAAACGACACATCCTACATATAACTAATAATAACTATGTTTTACTTATACAGCGCTTTAAATCCTAAGTTGAACAAGTGAACATAAACATTAAAGGCTAATCAACAAACCGTGAAATTGTAACAAATCATAGAAATTATAACGGTACGCTATTATTCAATTTTCACACTTGTTATGAGATTAGTAATCGCTGTAACATAAACCATTTAAATATTTAACATACTACAAGTAGAAAAATTCGAAGTTGGATATGATTTCTTTAAACATGAGCAATATATGAGCACTCATATTTAGTTTAATTAATGCGAGAGTCTTTCCTTTCACTACGTTTCCAAAAACAGCTGGACACTTTTTGATTAAATAGATCTTGAAGATAGTGGAAGACTGGCTTTTTACAAAACAAACATCCAGAGCGATGTATCATTGAACACGCACGAAGTCACTCTGGTCAGTAAGACAAAAATATGGATATTGCAGAATAGTAGGCGCGAAAATAATCTGTCGCATGCATCAAGCTTTCGCTATAAAGGAGATAATTAATAACCTTTTCACGCATAGTATCAAATGTTAGCTGTTTGTGAAAAATACAAAACACACTGTAGTTAATACGCAATATTTTAACGCAGAAAATTCTCATTAGTTTCGGTAAGGTGTACCGATTTCTGAGAATCGGTATTACGTACATAAAGATGTACCTATTTATCTATACTATCTATACTAATATTATAAATCTATACTAATATTATAAAGCTGAAGAGTTTGTTTGTTTGTTTGATTGTTTGTTTGTTTGTTTGTTTGAACGCGCTAATCTCGAGAACTACTGGTCCGATTTGAAAAATTCTTTCAGTGTTAAATAGTCCATTTATCGAGGAAGGTTATAGGCTATATATCATCACGCTACTACCAAAAGGAGCAGAGTACGGGTGAAAAATGTTACAAAAACGGGGACAATTTTGACCCATTTTCTCTTATGTGACGCAAGCGAAGTTGCGCGGGTCAGCTAGTTATTAATGTTTATGATTAACTAGCCGACCTGGCAGACATCGTTTTACCAGAACTCTCGCGAGCGAACGCGATCTCTTTCGCAGATTTTTGACATAAAACAATCTTTATTATATTATTTCCACCAATACATAAAAGTTTTGTGTGAATGTACGATACAAAAAACCCACATTAATAACTTTGTTTAATGGGTAAATAAAAAGTCCAGTATTTTTTAACATCATCGCAAAAAAACCTAATGCGTCAGTGGACTTTTTGCTGCAATCAGCACCCTATTTCTAAGGTCATAAAATGCAAATTTATTAACTGCAATCTTCTGCAATTGAGTTAGTTTAACGATCTGGTTGTACGTATCTTGTTAACCGACTGGCCTTCACCTTAGGCGTCAGTCATACTCACACGGCCCGCATCTTTATGATAAACTACTACGGACTGACGGACAGACGGACTTGACCTTACGATGAGATATGCATAAGATATAGTCGTTTTTTGGGTGTATTTTATTTATGGTAGGGGCTCCAAACGTTTTCGTGACGTGAGATCACTTTGTCCCTTCTGTACAGACTTTAAAGAGCTAGGAACTAATTATATTATTGATTGAAAGTTCCCTTTTTCTAACGAGATACTATGTTATGCCTCTGTGCAGTAAACTTTATAGGTAGGAACTGATTATTATTAACCAGTCCAGGATGGAAGCTTTCGAAGTACGGTAAAGGATGTTCTTTACACATAAACGAAACTTTTTTAAACCAGTATTTATATGGGCGCTGCGGATCAATTTGTGGGCGCGAATTGTGAATCACAGTTCCATGCTTGCGAATTCCGAGTTCAAAGGTCAATGTTTCATGCGCACCAGTAATATAAAAGCGAAAGCTACAGTTTGTTTGTTACGCTTTCATGACTAAACGACTTAATCAATTTGGATGAAATTTAGCCGGCTGATAGCTTATATCCCGGGAAAGGACATATGCTACTTATTTTTAAGAAAAAAAAGCTCACGTGTTCCGAGTTTTAAGGGTTACTAATAATAAAAAATGAACTATTTATTTACCTGTTCATAGCAATGTCATCTGAAGCAGCGATGTTCATGCCATATTCACTCTCCGACTCGGCGATATCGTTAGCTCTATCCTGAGCCATATGATACGCCAAGCCTTGTTCGCCCGGACCAGTCACTACTTTCAAATCTCTAGGCTCAAAGTTGCCTAGCTCTGAAAAAAGAAACTCACTTAGCAAGTCTTCTCGTGTTTTTTTTTAATGAGTGTGGTGCAATGGTAATATGTGCAACTTTTTAATTATATTGGTACTGATTTAAGTCTTTACAATTTAGTATATTAAAAAATGAAAAGTAAATAATGTAAGTCAATTTAACAGTTATTATTATTATGATATTAAAATATCATTTCAACAATAATAAAAAAAATCATGCAACCAAAGCACTGCACTCTATGGTTTCTATAACTAATGGTAGAATGAACTCATTGTGCAAAAAAAACATAGTCATATAGTCTGTGGAAGCAGTGGCATACCTGGATACTTCTCAAAGGGTTAGTACTTTAAGATGAAGGATATTTGAAACAAAACTCTTCCAAATTTCAAAATTATCAAACATCTATCTCTATGGTAAAGTTGGTGGTTGGTGGTCGAAAAAATGTTTTTAATAAGTACATTTGCAACTTTACCATAGCAGTGACGAAATTTAATGATCAATAGAAAAGAGATGTAAGTATACCCAAAATATTATAAGACCTTCATTCACAGAAAAGCAACATTGAAGTTGTTTTAGCACAAAAAAATCCAAACCAGATTTTAGTCACAATTTTCCTATCAAAAGTATCAGTGCATGCCACTGCAAAGAACATAGGTTCCCAACCTTTAATGGACTATCCTCTTACAAGATGGGCCACAGTATTTTATTTCCAGTGCCCCACCTTACAAAAAACAAAAACAATCCACTATCCCCCTTCACATAATAGGCAAGTAATTATTATTACTTATCATTTGTCTTAGAAAAGCACTAGAGCCCATTCAGGGGCCACCACATTGGGAACCTATGATATACACCAACCAGATATAATCAACAAGAACAGGGTATTTTTCAGACCTTTTTGGTGGCAACAATGCCTGAATATATAGTGCCTAAGATATAATTTTTGTTTAAATGGCTCCAACATCTTATATGAAGTGGATATTACAATAATAAATGAAGTATGGTAGAATAATAAAAACTATATTTACATTATCCAACAGTGTGGCTAACAACTTTATAAATAGACCATTCAGGCATCCATAACAATCATTTTCTGATTTTTAATACAAGCAAAATCTAATTTAATACAGACATATTTAGTTATATTGATGTGGAGAAACATAGGTTTCAAACCTTAAAGGGCAAGCACCCCTTTTATAAAGAAAAAAAAAGTTTTTACTACTAGGGGGAGGTATTGCCCCCATTAGAAACCTATAATGTAGAGCATCAAAATTTTTACATACATTATTAACCCCCAGTTTCTGAGTACATTTAGCAGTAGTTTATCTATTCAATAGCATTTTTTTTATATGAGTTTAAACATTGTTGAATAGATAAACTACAGCTAAATGTACCTCAGAAACCAGGGGAAAGTCCCTCTGCAGGACTATATAATACTACTTGCTCTGATCTCTGAGCCAGCCTATATCTTTGTTATAATAAACAAAGCCTCTACTTTGATAATACTTGTTGATACTTTTGTTTGAAAATGTTTTAATAACATTATAATATTTTATCTGCCAGTGAGTATGATTTTTCTTTTCACAGAGATCTTATCATGAACATTAGTTTAAAAACCAAGGAATTTGTATTCTAGAACTTTTTAAGTTGCTAGTATGAATATAAAAAGTAAAAGTAATTTTTAATACATCTTTATGGTTAGCAATATTGCAATAATTAAAATATATTATTTATGCCAATGTACCTCATATTACCACCTGAATGGTCTCAATAAAGCCACACTGTCAATAAACTATAATTACCATAAATTACACTACATTTCACTCTGTAAATAAAATATTACTCTTTCCAAAACAATATAAAGTTACAAGTTCAAACATAATGATAGGTATACAACTTTTTTACAGAAAAAACTCATTATACCATTAATACTCTTTGGTCCATGGAATCCAGATGTATTTAAATTTAGATCATCAATAAAAAGTTTGTACTGGTGCCCTAGAAAGGAATGTGAGTAAGAAATGAGAATTTTATCAAAAAATATTTTATGCATGGTTTCAAAAAATATTGAGATGGGCCATTCAAATAATTTCAAAAATAATTTGATTAAACTAACAATCCTGAAACAATATTCTATACAAAACTTTAATTTTCCAGTACAAAACATTAACTAGCCATTAAACAACTGTGTAAATATCCACTAGTAACAAATATTTGATCGTAGAAGCCAGATTGTTACGAAATAAGCAATAAAAAAAAATTAACTGACTTATTACAATGAAACCTAAAGTTAAACCGAATGTCACAATAGTTTGCAACACGGCTGTGAATATACACGATACATAGGCATTGTACACCTCACAAAACATGAATTGACGTAACAAAAACATTGCGAGGTCTACTAGACACGCCGGCTGAATAGGGCACATAACTGTACTTAACAAAAACATACTTTTTATTAATATCCAACGTGTTTCTAATGGAAAGCTTTATTACCTGACTTTAATGTTGGGTAAACATCTCGGTGGAACTTATAATACTCCGGTTGGTCGTCAGAAATTAATGCAAAGCTAGATTCGGCACCAACATTCTCACTGGACCACTTATGCAAAGCGAACAATAAAAGTAAAAGAATCGCGCACGCTCCCCCCATACGAATTATCCTCCCCCGTCTTACGTTAGTGATCCTCATTTTAAAAATTATCCCTAGTTCATAACAAAATGAATTAAATTTAAACAAATTTTGAATCACTAACTCGAAGAATCGTCGACGATCGACTCGCGGATGACGTTTTTATGACAACGTCAACACATGCTGCGTTCCATTTCTGTTATGTCGTCTTTAGCAGTGATTTGTATTTTCTGTTGTTGAAACTCGGAACGCCCTAGTCGCTGCATTGTGTATGACATTTGAGTGAAAATGACTTTTTACTTCAACTGTAGCTAAATAATAGAGTTTCCGTAATCTAATAAAAGACAAAATCTTTGTCAAAAAGACCTTGGACATTTTTTAACTTTTGTTTCAAGTTTTTGTTGAACTTTTTATTTTGGAGTATTTTGTATCTGTGCCTAAAGTTTTGACAACGGATCCGTTTGTTTTGAATTGAATTTGAATGTCAAACCGTAATTTGTAAAAGGACTCTTTCGCTTGTAATCATTTGTATTTAATATAAAATAAACCTAATACATAATACATAAACAGCAATAAATAACCATGGAGCGCCGTAAGTACTTATTTCGTTCAAGATTCTTTCGAAAGTTGACATGGACTGCAATACTATACGATTTTGTTCGTTGTAAGACTTACTTGACTGTTTCTGATGATTTCAGAGCCAGCATTCACTGTAGAGAACTTTATAAACAACTGGAATGGCGACTTTCCTAACTATCCGCTGACTGCAGCCGATCTGAAGAAGCCTCATGCGGTGATGGGAGCCTTGTTCCAAGTATTTGATAGACTTGGCATTGACAGAGACGCCGTGCTTGCTGTGAGTTTAGTACATTAAAGTGTGTGTTTATCGTCTAATTTAGTCATTCAGTTAGCCGTTTAACCAATTCACAGTCCCATTCAACATTGTAAAGTAGAATTTTCATCTTTTAAAACTATCTAGCAGTGTTTACCATAGCCTGAAGCAGCATCCTGAAGCAATGAAGGCATTAAAAGCTTACTGGAAGACTTCATTTAACTATGTTTGAAGAGTCATTGATAAAATGGTTGTATTGCTAGACATTCTATTTTAACAGTAACTTTACTATTCACACATTATAACTTCTTGGATTATAGCTTACATAAATTATTTTATTGCTTCATTAATGTACCTATTATAGTCTACACATTTTTAGTACAATAAACTGTACACTATTTCCAGGCCCCGCCAGAAGAGAACCGCAATGAAAACACAGTTTACTACTGGGATCTGCTCCCGGTCATCAATATGACCCGTGTGATCAACCATCTAGTCTCTGTAATGCCTCAAGTAGATGCTACCATTACCGTCACCCACTTCCTTCAACCTACGACAACTACGTCTCATTCTATACTGTTGTTGTTGTTCAATTTGATGGTGTTTAATGAGGAAAGGTTAAGGGATATTGCACCGCATGAGGAGGAGTTGTTTGCTAGGACTGACGAGGTATTAAAATTTATTAATGTTTTAAATTTTGTCTTTCATTGTTAAGGAGAAGATTCTTTAAAATTTGTTTGATTACCTTTGAGCTTAAATGTCTTTGCTCTAAGCAAAGTCAAAATTTTGTATAGAATAGCCTGAGTTTTATTGATCATTAACTTTTACATTTCAGGTTAAAGCTTTAGAAGAAAGAAAGAACAGGCTACTGGAAATGCTCAATGAACAAGCTGAAGAGAAAGGAAAGCGTGCTGAAAGATTGGATAAGGTACCCTATTAGATTTCAGGTAGACTCTAAGTAGAAATTCTACAATATTTTCTTAAGATGGCCTATCAATGTAATATCTTAGATGCTTAGGCATTCTTATAAAGTATTTTTAAATGAAGCAAGGTCTTCACAGATATTATCACCTTTCATTTATTGTCAGTTTTATCTAAACTTAACTACAACATTATGTGCACAGTAGTGCTACTATTTACTATTTATTAACATAATCATTTCAAATATACAGTTAGAGCATGACATCAAACAATATGAAGAAGACTTGAAACAAGAGAAGGAGGTCCATGATGAAGAGAGACAAGAGTTGGAGGCTATACAGAAGGAGATGAGACAGACTGAGATGTTGCTTGAACAGAAGAAGAGTCACAGAGATGCTTTGATAGCTGAGGTGGCTAGGAAGAGAGCTTTGAGGTAAGCATTATAGAATATACTGCCTTTTCAACCCTTTTGAGTGCAAATTGCACTGCACTGTACTGATCAGTGCTTAAGTATATCACAGGGAAATAAGTGCAACATGAAGCAATTATAAATGTTATGTTTACTCTAATTTGTTGAAATATACATGGATGTGTTTTGCATATCTCCATGTGTTGAAATATTTACTTGCACACACATATTTATATTGCTAAAGTACACATTAAAGTTTACCATTCAGTCATTGACTTGATACATCATCCAAAACTGTGACACATGAATACTGACTAAGTGGGACAGCACTTAATTTCATAATCGTGCTACCGAAATTGTACTTTGACTTTTACTAAGATCGTCATTACTTTATTGTCTCCAGGGTATACGACGCAGAAGACATCAAAGCGCAAGCTGAACAAGCGGCCCAAAACGTTCAGGAGGCGGAAGAGAAGCTCAACTCATTACGCGCCACTCTCATGCAGAAGGAAAACAGTCTTAAGAACTTGCAGACTATCAAACCTAATCTGGATACAGCTAATAACTTGCTGCACGAGATTATGAAGCTTTCTGAAAGTTTAAAGTGAGTATGGTGAATATGAGTCACGTAATGTAGTTTTTCTGTGTCAGGTATATGCAGGCACTCAATAAGTAAATAAAAAAAATGAAGAAATTTATTTATTATTACCTGTTTTTATTCAGTCAATTTTTCTCAAGTGGGACTGGAGAACAAAGGCCTCTTTTTATTATGTTTGACTGACCACAGCTATGTCTGTTTTCCTGCTGTAATATATCTCTATGCAAAACAATATTATTTTTTGTCAGCAAACTGTGTGTTAGTTAAACTATGTTTATAACTTTTATATAATTTAAATATTGTTTTTTCAGGGACTTCGAAAGTGGTGACCTAGAATCGGACAGTAAGGAAGGAGAGTTAGATGTACTAAACACAGAACTGGGTGAACTACAGGCTCAATTATCTGAGTTACAAGTTGCTAGGTAAGGCTAAGTTACGAAAATTATTACGTTTATAAGGAGAAAAATTATTGAAATTTAGAGTGAAGTAAAGTGCAATAAAAAGTTAAGAGATATGCATTTAAGATAATAATTAAACTTATTGTATATTATGTTACATTTCAGAGCGGATGCGGCTAAGAAACGACTCGAGAGCCAAGCTAAAAGACAGCAGGAAAGAACTGTGGCACACAGGTAAGAACAATATTATATCACACTGTTTACAGATATATAATGTTCAGTACAAAATAAATAGTGCTCATTGTATTGATAAAGCTCACCATCTAACTAAACCATCTGTAATAAAGTAGAGATTTCCTTGGCAATATGATAGCTATATTTCTGAAGAATTAGTACTACATTAGCAATAATCTTATAAATGTTACTTTTATACCTTCAGTTCTCTTCGTGAAGCAGAAGAAAAAGACAGGAAACTTCGCGATAAGTCCAAGAAGGCGCTACAACGTACAGAAGAAATAAAAGAGCTCACTGCAAAATACGAGGCTGAGAAGACCAGTGGCTTGGAGCAGCTGGCTGCTATCAAAAATACCTTCTGTACTGAGGTATGTATTTAAATAGTAGTAGCTTTTGAAAAGATTCTGTTTTACGAAGTAGATGTTCTTAGTCACAAATCTTTCATTCTGATTTAGCCATTTTAGGATCAGTTATATTAGAAAGCGCAGTTTATTCTTTTTAGTATAAATTACTGAAACAATTGTGCCTTTAGTGATTCAACTATAAGGAATACAATGGCTCAATCTTTTTTTTTTGTTGTTATAAATTATTTCTAATTTTAATGTTTTGGATTGCTTTTCAGTTGAAAAACATTGACGACATGTTATTGAAGAAAGCTGTGGAGGCTGAGAAGAAAGTAGAAGAAAAGCTACGGAATAGACATATTTAAGTTATTATTGTAAACCTAGAACAGTAATGTATATTAAGTTAATTATAAATAATGAATAATAAACGTATTAGTAATCACAAACTGTACTAATTGTATTGCAATAAAGCCCATTTTTGTTTTCCCTTTTTACCTAAATTGCTATCAGCGCCACCTATTTCAATTATTGGAACTAGATGGCGCTGATAGTTTGTCTATCTCTTTGTCGATGTCTATCTTTAAAGAAAATAATAATTACAGGTACAGTTAGATTAAAAGAAAACGTAGGTATTTAGATTTTATAGTTTTTATTAAATGCATAGGTCCTTATTATTACAATATCAGTCGTTTACATAGTTATATAAGTATATAACTAAGTATTATATTATGCATAGACGGTCACGAAGATGTTTAGAAGAAAAACGGCACTGCGATGAGAAAATGAGATGTTACTTAAGCCGTTATGGAATGGTGTTGTTTAGCAGTTGCTGATGTCGGGGAGGGTCTTGCCCTGGCAGTGGTTGCGCCATCCGTACCAAGCCTGGAACTTGTGACGTTTGTAGATCTTCTTAGCACAAGTCGAAGCCTTCGTTATATCGTCTAAGAGCATTTCTGGGAAAAAAATGTAATTTTATTAGTAAGATTAACATAGTTGCTCAACAATATCAAATTGAGTGAAGGAATAAATCAAAAGTTATCAATGTTAGTGTTTACGCCATGCTGCTAGACATTGTGGATTTAAAAACATACTACACGACTGTGATACGATATAAACGAGAGACGTAAGTAAAAAGATGTGCCTTTGATGAAATTGTAACGACTGCGTCCTTACGTTCCTTCACCCGCGCTCCTAATTACTATTTGTCTGTCATTGTCTTATAACTAATTTTTACTTTCTACGGAGTGCCTTGAATTTTTTTTATGGTAAAGCTATAAATTTATAATTATATTATTTTATAATTTGCGTGTGGCGGGTTCGAATCCGCCCGGAACAATTTTTGTGTGATGAGCACTACTATTTGTTCTGAGCCTGGTTTTTAATTTATCTATTTAAGTATATAAGTATGTTTATCAGTTATTTGATTATCATAGTACAAGCTCTGCTTAGTTTGGTAGTTTATAAGTTAGCTATGTGTTTGTTGTACTTACCAGCGCAAGTAACATTGCAATCCTTGCCCCTGGTGGAAGTGTTGCTGCACCAATACTTGTCGTTGATCTGGAACAGGCCGTAGTCCCTCGAGCCGTTCCTGTTCACGGTGCCCATCTTGTCGGTCTTCCTGCCGCTCTCGTTTTCAACCAAGCATACCCCTGAAAACATTCACAATGAAATTAGTACATAAGTACTTAATAAATGTTTTTTGTTTGAAACCTAGCTTCGTAGTAACTTTCTGTTAACGGCATACAGATGTCGCTATTAATGGGTATTCTTGATTCTTCGATTTTAAGGTGCCGTGTTAACTTTGAGAACACACTAGGTTGATTTCGATGTTGAGTCAAAACCAAGCTAACAGCTAAGCTAGCAGTTTACTAACTTTACTACATTTAACTAAGTTTTATGTGAAGTAAGTGAACAAGAAACAAATTGTTGGAAAACGCCTGTCGTAAATGTCATAGCAAAAATAGAATAAACTTTCGAATTGGACACTAACTATAAATTAAAATTTAAACAGGTATATACTTACAATCCCTCATTTTATCCTCGGGGAATCCTTGCGCTCTCAGATCGCGAACCAAATCGCATCTATTTGCGTAATATTTAGCATCGCATTGCAGGCAAATTGCCGCCAAAGCGAACAGGAATAATGTCAACTTCTGCATTTTACCACAGATTAAAAAAGTTATATTTTTTTTAAATACAAGTGCTTGTTCCCGAGTGTGGACTGTGTATGAGCTATGCAGCCTCCTGCATTTATACTTATATGAGACCGGTTACAAACTGTGTGTATTTGTGTATTGGTTATTGTAGGCACGTACAGACTGGGATGCGGGGATTCCTCTTTATCAATAGAGGTCACATGATGTCATTGACGCATGTTTTCAAGCAGTTTGTTCAGATGATATTATTTTTATTTACATAAATATGTGCACTTACATTTAATTTGTTTTCTTATCGATAAAAGGCTAGGGAATAAAAATGTGAAACCTAGGGAATATTTTTTTTTCTATTATTATTTAGCACAATCAGTAAAAATGCTTTACGCGGAAGCCGACTCGACAATGGCTAGATAAATGGATAGATAAGTAGTTAAATAGAATTAGCAGTGCTGGGTAGTGCTTATTAACACCGCATCTTGTACTTCCTTTGTGTAATATAAGTGTCTACAAAGAATTTTAACTTACAACTTGCGGACTAATTTAGGTATATTAGCTAAGGGTGAGTGATTATCGTGTTTGAATTTTCAGCATTTTATTCATATCATACTCTGAACTTTATCGATAACGTTGAGTGTTTGGTCTTAAGTTACACAACAATAAGCAAATAAGTATTCAATACAAATAATTGAACTGACCGTATCATTAAGCAATGATTACATATTACATATTAACTGTTTTCAAATATTTATCAAGGTGAATTACTATACATGTAAATACATAATATAATATGTAAACTAACACGAAGTATTGACAGAGGTGTTTAAAAATGGCCTACTGTCTGCTGCCGGGCACATAATTTTACTTCGGACCATTGTAGAGACGTTTGATAAAAATTATAGAACCCAATCATTCATTTTCATAGATGTCGGTTCAGCAGTTTTGCCGTGAAAATGTAACAGACAGACATGTATACATACTTTCGCATTAATAATATTAGTATGGATTGCATTTTAATTAGATATACTTACTTAACTGCGTGTTAACGGGCTAACCACAATTTGTATATTAATTCGTTATTCCATTTTATAATTAAGTGTTTTGTATCGTTGCGGTTTGGGGAAATAGCGTCGTTTTTGGTAACAATAATATAATAAATGACATCATAATTAGTAAATTATTTCATTTAAAAGGTAATGTTAATAAAAATTGTCTCAGATATTGCTGTTATTGTCCGTAGACACTATGGTTAATTAGACAATCCGCTCATTCTGAAAAAGAAACTGTATCATTCGATCAATTTTAAAATTTAAATAAATTAAAATCGTTGTTTTTAAAATTCCTGAATAAGAGAACTGAAACAAGGAAAAATATACCTACCATTTAACTTAAACGACTCGAAAAGATGCCATAAATTAGCAAACTTTTTAATTGCGTTGTTGCATTAAGCGCGGTGTATACTATTTACGGCCGCGTAGCATACAATTTTGTTATTTTTTTCATTGGAAACTCTATGCTGTGCACCTGCGCTTTATAAACTTAAATAGGTGTAAGTAGAAGCCCGTAGCTTAAGTTTTTGGTTAATGCAACAGATTTTTTCTTGGCACATTTCCACAGGCCGCTGCCTAATGAGTTTTTTTGGGAAACTTAAAAAATGTGCTACATAGGTAATTAAAACTAAATTTTGTCTTGCAGCAAGAAACAGCTAAATATTTTAAAAGTAGCTATAATATTAAACGGTTTTCTTATATCTTTTATGTCCATATTAATATAACAGTAAGAAACTTCTTTTTATATGTCAAATGCATACTTCAAACCCTGCTTCCAAGTAGATACCAGTCTTATAAAATGGACTTCACAGTGTCCTTACGAACTAAAATAGATCAGCCCCAAAACTGTAGCTCTAAATAAACAAGGTTTGAGCAAATAAATTGAGTAATCCGTCATAATACACGCCTTTGTCTGTCAATCCATCACGCCGAGTAATCGTCTGAAGGCTGAACAATATTGCCGTGGTGTTTTCTTAGAAATATTTCCTATTTTCACATGTTATTTGAGTGCTGTTGACGTCTTCCTTCAACTTAAAATAAGTAGGATTATTGTTAGGTTATGTTTTTGGTTCCGTAATAATCTGATCTAATCATAATAATATATTTTGTTGATAAGCTAAAAGGTTTAATAGGGAGCTTGTATAGGTTTGGTAAAACTTCAAACGTTTAATTAATTGATTGTTTAATATATGACTTGGTAAGAATTACTGAAACATTACATAAATAGACATGTATACTTTTTGTGAAGGTTCGCATTGATAATATTTCCTGCCTGAATGATAAACGCAACGCAGGAGAGCGAAGAAATACTTTATAGATATCAAATGTTTATAATTCACACTATGTATTGCAATAATAAGGTTTATCAGAAGACGGGTCATAGTACCACTAAGTACCGGGACTCTACCGTAATCTAAGGTCAAGCGTTTGTTGTGGTTTAATATAAAAGTATGTATATACGTGTATGATTTGCACGTGCATACACAATTACGATACTGGCTTTATAAGATAGTGTAAATGTGCATTCTTAAGTAAACATACATATGTTTTTTTTAGTTATAAAATTTTCCTACCCTGTGCAATTTAAAAGATAAAAATACATATTTTTAAGGAATTATCGAAACCAGTCTTACTATGTACTGTTTCAAAGCCTACGGATAAGGGTCGGTTAACCAAACTGGCAGATAAAAATATACCAAGTTTACGTTAACACGTAACAATCTTTAACGAACCATGCGAGTTTTTGTATGATTAATTAGCATTCTGCAACAAAAATAGCAAAATATCTACGTTTATTTAACAAAAACTAACCATAGAACATGTAGCGTCTCAATACTATTATATTATTAAGTTATTAAATAACCATCAAAGAGTTCGTGATGATAATTAACAATTTCTATTAAACTTCAAACAACCGGGGACGTACCTCTGCCATTATGAAAAAACAACAGACGGCTAGGTTAGTCATCACTTGAACCGAATTAGTTGAGAGTTTTCCTGTTATTGAAAAAGTGTATTAATCTCAGAAGGAATAAGTTGAAGAAAAAAATAAAATATTCGAGATTCGAGAAAATTTTGCAGATGACTTAACCTAAGTAATGTGCTCTATGTAAAGTTAATAAGGTATATAAACTCTATATTATAAACGGTTTCTGGATGAAAACTGATGTTATTCGTTTTTTCCTGTTTCTAATTTCTATTAGAATATTTCCTAACAATGGCCGGTAAATAGACATTCGGTCGCCTACTATATCACGAGGCCAACATTGTCAATGGCGAAATTTGAGTGTATTTCATACACCTCCGCTGACACCTTTAGGTATAACAGGCGTGATATTATGTATAAATGTTCTACTTCAAAGAGCTGTGTGATCGTTGTCTACAAGATACAAAACAGGCTGCATTTGCAAGTCAATTCTAACTTCGCTGTTGCCGTCAGGGAATCCCCGTGCATATAAAATTGTAGAAAACAATGTGTTTCTCTCTGTTAGAGACCGTTTACATGAAAATACTGAAATTATGGTACTGAAATGAATAAATTTAATCAATTAACAGTGCTAGGCAAGGGTCTTCACTTGAAATGAGGGAAGTGACATAAATTAAGTTTTAGGATTTAGGATTAATCAGTAACTGACGTATGTACATATGTAGCAAATCTTTTCATTTTCATTCTCAGATTTAGAAATCTTATTGGGAAAATAGAGACGTAATCTTAAGTTGTAAATACAATTTATTTCAGCAAAGCTTTTCTCACAAAGACCCTAATTACAGCAAAGGCTGGAATGTTAATCTCAGACCTCTGAAACTAGCGTTCTTAAGTGGTGCTTCGAATTTAAAGCTCCCAGAAAACGAATAAGTGAGTAGGAAAATTATAAATATAACTTTGAAGATTATAAAAGACAATTTCTAAGTTTTGTCAACGATTGCCAGTTTTAGTAGAGTAGGAAAAAGACAAGCCTTTGATTGCGTTGAAATTAAACAGATTTTCCTATAAAGCATTTCAAATAGAAAAATAATTTTCTATATCGGGCCAGACGTTTTTGGGTAGGAGAAGAAACCAAGAAAGTTGTCTATGAGTTGAGAGGTACTCCTTTTTCCGAAGACGGTTAAATATATCATAATTATGGTAAGTGAAAAGATGTCTTAAGATCTTACAAACAAGTAGTTAATTATCAGTACTTTTAAGATTCTTATATAAAGGGACACCTCTTTAAAAACTCATCTCATTGTCTCAATTGTGACTTGTAAACAACAGTAGCACAGACAGTAGTCATTAGTAGTCAACATAATAGAGTAGCAATATTTATCGAGCAGTGCGATAAAAGCATAATATATGTAGTTCTATGTAAATTTTACGTCCTTTTTCCATTGAGGCAGCGTAACTTTTCCTAAATTTTCGGGGATATAAAGGCTTCTTTCATAAAGTAAAAAAAAAACTATTTCAATAATGAATAGAATATTATTGTTAGTCATTGTTTTTTGTGTGTATTGTGACGGTAAATATTTTGAAACGAGATGTGATTTGGTTTATGAATTGAGAAAACAAGGATTTCCTGATGATAAAATGGCTGACTGTAAGTTATTACTTTACTTTTACTAGCGTTGATAGATAGGTTGAGTATCATCACTTTTGGAGGATACTATTCTAAGATAGTTCCAGATAGTTATCTTTAGGAATTTCGACCGTAATGATCATACATTTGCTGTCACATAAATAGGTGATAGGTTATCTTCTTAAAGTGTTAAACTGGTTTAATAATCAAGTAAAATACAAATTAAATTAACATGTAAGTAAATGCGAATGTTTTTTTTTACTTGAGTAGTAGAAAGTCACTAAATACCTCAATTTAAGATATTTGCATAGTTTATTTCTACAATGAGTTTGCAAATTCAGGTAGCTGTAGAGATGTAGTGAAGTCTTCTCATTATGTCTTCATTATCATTTGTTTGTGTGAGTCATTTGCTCTTTCAAAGACATGAGGAAAAATATGTTAAGAATATCGGGGAATAACTTATTCGGATGTTGTTATTATAATTATATAACGTCAATTTTAATAATGATACAACTCATAATATAGGGACTTTTTGAGTTAGTTTTATTACTTAGGTGTTTAATTCGGACTTATTGGTAGTCAGTATTAGAGAGTTGTAAAAATGAGTTAGTTATGTATGAGAAGAAACTTTAAGTCATAAGGACTCCTTTCGTCGTCTAATAAAAATATACCTGTCTCTTTTTATTAATTAGTATTGATCATCTCCTATCTCATCTGATGCAATATCTCTCTCTCTTTCTCTTCTCAAACTGATTTCGAAATATAGCTATATCACATTGGGATCTTCAGATAACGGTAGGACTTCTTCTTGTCACTTGGTCAATGCGAAGGGCTGCGGCTTAAGCCCTCTCTTTTTTAAGGACTTTAAGAACCTGTCCATTCTTCAAGACCTCTTAAGTTTCTACAAGGTTTGTTTGTATTTCAGGGGTATGTCTGATTGAAAACGAGAGTGGTCGCCGTACAGAAGTAATAGGTAAAGTGAACAGGAACGGCTCGAGGGACTACGGGCTGTTTCAAATCAATGATGGATTGTGGTGCAGTAATACTACTGTGCCCGGGAACGATTGTACAGTTACTTGTGCCGGTACGTAGTACTGTTGAAATAAGCTATTGAATTGACTTTGAAATTATATACAGCATATTGTGTAGTATGTATTTTACGAAGTAGAATAATGTTAACAATAAAGCGGCCTGTTGTGTTTTTTCAGCGAAGGAAAAGAGACTAAGAAGCAGTTTAAAGTTTTCACGAGATAAATTATGTTGTTCGCTGTATATTAGTAACGGAAAAAGTAATTGTTATTTAAGCGACCATTTCATTTTCATCACATATTATTTTTGTTTAAATGGTCAATAAGTTAGGGCATGTCTTTTGGTCAAAATTGATGACGACGGAACCAATGTTGATTCATCATTATCATTATTATATTATCATTACAAAAGAAAAAAACCAACTAACGTTTTAAATTAGCTTCATGAATAAACTTTAATTACTTTGTTTCTCAGACTTGATCACAGATGACATTACCGCGGCGTCGAATTGCGCTAAGATAATCTACAGGCGTCAGAAGTTTTTCGCCTGGCACGGATGGGAGAAACGATGCCAAACTACACTACCTGACATTAGTATGTGTAACAAATAAAATTTACCAAACCAAACAACTTTTGTACTTAATGTACAAATGTTTATTATTCCTTTAAAAACACATGTAATGTCAAGAAAGTAGAGTCGCCCTTTCTAATTTTTCTTATAATTATAATCATCAAAATTAAATCTTATAGCCAGCTTGTTGTCCCCTGCACTATACATACTTACCGGTAGGTTAGCCGCCAGTTGGTTCAGCAATCCTTGGCACGGCCAACCCATAGATGGATGACCGCTTAACGGTATAAGCGCCAAACGCCTCAATGCTTCGGAAGACACAGTAAAAACTAAGGTCATGTCACTTAATATGACAACATTTTAACCATCTCATATTTGAATCATTGATTTTATACTAACTGTTGTTTCCATATTCTGAAGACTTAATTTCTAAGGCAATAATCGATACGTAATGCTTCTCAGCTCTATCTTTATTCTTCCTCTCTTTTTAAATTACTTAACATGGACAATGTCTGTTCCGTAGAAATTGAATAAAACCAATTCGATTTGCATTTCTTTAGTCTTTATTATTTTAAAGATCTTAGATAGAAGAATTAATCTAGGAATGGAGAGCAGCTTACATTAAGATCTGCTGACTTCAATTGTTAGGGTTGTCCTCTGTTATAATTTGTGGTAACTTTTTTAATTTTACTGATCATGAGGTCTCGGGTACGATTCCCGATTCAGTTCTTCTTATCGTATGGTTAGTGGTCAAAGTTGTTTAAGCTTATAAGCCCGATTCAGTCTAAGTGCTATATTAGTCTTTTGTGATTAAAATTAGAATAGTATTCCGAAGGATTTATTGCTCTATAGTAGCCCGGAGTTTGGCAATGAGCCCGGTATACGTCAATAGGTTCACCCCTATTAAACGGGACCAAACATTGTAAATTGCGAAACGCTGGTGTATTTCATACAACTACAGTTTTGCAGCCTCGGGTATAACAAGCGTGATGTTGTAAAACTTACACAAATTAATGCGATAATTATTTTCTTGTGAATCACACAAATATTGGGTTTCGTATCTCACTCAAGGGCAGCACTGCAATGAGCGTTTTCATAACTGCGTCAAGGAGGTTGTCATAATTTCTATCATAATATTAATATCCTTACTAAAGGAAATTCTGTGACCTTCGATATGTTTACCCCAAGCACAACTCCCGAGGGAGCAGAATCTCTGTGATAAACCGTGGTATAATCCCATTAATCGTTACTGATTAAAAGCATCTCTTCAATAGAATAATTAACGATGCGGGGACGCTTCTATAGCTGTTCCTGCCACTTAAGGAGGAGATTACTGATCGCATTATGTCGTTGCTTGGTTGCTAGCCAACAGGTGGAGGTAATTGAGAGACTTAGTGTAGAAGGGACAATATATTTCAGAAGTTATTGAGCTAAAGGATAATTAGATACCAGACACTTCGAGATATGTGAAGTAAATATTAAGCTTAGTAGAAGCTAGGAAAAGTTTCCTTGGTGTTTTTATGGCATCGGTATCAAAGTTTTAGAGATTACCTACAAACAAAGTTCATCTTTGTAAAATAATAACATTAGCCAAGAATAAAGGAACTGATGTTCATTTTATCGTTATTAAAAGTCTGAAACTTGTCGGTGCGGTCCTGTGGTTTTAAACCGCAACTTAACAAACTGACAACCATAATACCTCTAAGCCTCAAAGAAAGTAGACACTGGCAGGAATGACAGGAGGACGTATTAAAGAAAGCCAATTGCCAGCAATCAAAATTAAAAAAAGAGCTAAAATGAAAATGGCGGTGCTGCGTCCCGCGCATGCGCCTAGCATTGACTGGCGGGTTGTCGCGGAGTGGCGGGCAGTTGCTGATGCCAGTTTGCCGTGTGCAGCGCGTTGTGATGTCCGTGCTCGAATGGGAGGCGCGGGATGGGCGCGCGGCGAAGCGCGCGTCGCCGATGACTCGGACTTTGAAGCACTAAAGAGCCTCCTAGCTTCCGAAGTAGGCTGGACTTTGGAGTACGAGAAGGACGGAGTGAAGGTCTGGGCAGAGGATGCCGCTCACGGCGCGCTACGAACTGTCAAGGTCTGTTGTTGTCTTTCAATTCGAAAACAAATAGTAAATTGTCACCCACGCTACTTCTATTCACTTTACATACTTTTTGTGACTTAAACTTCGTTTATTTAGAGTTTTTCTGAGATTGTTTGTGTTTGTAGTAGTAAAATAGGCCCGACCGCATGCTGGCAGGTAGGGACACGAAACACACATAATGATAAATAGGTACGTATCCTCGGACGACCCTCTGTTGCCCGCAGCTGCGTTGACAACTTTTTACTTAACTACCACTTTGAAGTTCCGGGGAATTCTAGAAAATACTTCTGAAAGTGCTTTATTCAACAATTTAAACAGAAATTAAGGGAAAAGTTGGAGGGAAATTCACAATTAGGTATCCACCGTAATAATAAGCCGTTAAAATTTATGTAGGCTTGGTTTTTTTTCAATATGAGATTTGAATTTTCAGTAGGTACTTCATTTTAATTTCAGTGATAAGGTTTACTTAGGACAAAATTGTTTTTTGGGAAACGAATTAGGTAAGTATTTGTTCATACGTGAGTGTTTTAGGGTTTTATACAAAAACTAATATTGATACAATGATAATGAGGTTTCATGGTATTTTTTATTAATTCGAGAACGTGAGGAAAACGGAAGCTCTTTTTTATTTACTGCATATGATTTGTAGGTCATTGGAATACGTAAAAGATAGCCTATAGAAACTAAGGCTTGCGGAGACCGACTGAACTTAAACTACTTACTTCATTTGTTTAAAAAGTCTGGTTCGTTTCTGCATTGAAGAAATAATTTTCTCTTTACTATGATGTTCCATCTTTTCAGTACCCATTTGCCTAATTGCTGATGTTCGTGACTTTATCATTAGTGCTATAGTTGGTGCTAATTTTCATTAGTATGGTTACAAAGCACGCTACCTATTACGGACACCTATGAAGGATATAAAGGTTCATATAAACAATGTTATTGATTCATCACGATGTTCTTTTGGTTTTAATTTCACCTTGTAATCTGTTAGAATAGGGAGATTTAATAATGGAGTGGGAGTGGAGTATTTCGTAAAAATCAATGTTAAAACAGAGTTTACAGATAGTTAAGCGGAAGAAGAGAGCATATTGTGCTGACTCTGCCGTATATAGGATAAGAGAAAGACATTTTATTAGATACTAGCTGACCCGCACAGCTCCGCTCACACTTTTTTTCTCCATAAAATCCTTTCCCATGTCTTTTATATAATTTCACAAAAGCAATAGGTCGATTTGGTCGAACCGTTTTTAAAGTATTGGCCTTAATTCGGATCGAAAAATAGATCCACATCTACCAGGAGATCATGTTTACTTGGTGTTGTTGTTTCCATGTTTTGTTCTTCCATCAGGCACACATGCGGTCGATCAGGATAAAAAGTTCCGTAAAGTTCCATGTTCGTCTTATGTGTCTGCAACAATTTTCAGCAGGTGCAGCTGTTCTTGAATTATAAATAGTGTAACTAACATGACTTTCTTTTTTGTCACTCGAGTAATAAATATAAAAGCTATTCTTAAAGCATTAGTCTTTCCCCAAAGCTGGGTTAAAGGGTTAGAAAGCCATCAAGTAGGATGACATCGATCTCCCTATCTATATGGGAAAGGCTATACTCGTTAGGAATAATTTACGACCCACTAATTACTTTCAGTGGGTGCCGTAAGAGGTGATTAAAGGATTTCGTCAGGGTAATGGGTGGCGAAGTCACATGCCATCTATTACCAAGTGCTAGGGATAATTTCGTTAATTTGTTAATATGTTCAATAGAATAGAAAATTATATACCTACCTATTACAAACATGTAATTTGGGAACATAAAATATGATTTTTCAAAAAGTAGCCTGCGATTGTGCGATAGCTGTCACTATGCTAATTTCCATTAAACTCTGTCAACCTGTTACAGCCCAAAAAGCGTAATGGGGAGACCAATTTTGACATTTACAAAATTAATACGTGTAAATTGTGAATATCGTACAACAGCACGGTTGTCTTATAAGAATAAGCAAGGTTTTAACTTTGCCTACAATACCAACCAAGCTGCTAGCTGCGGTAGTTCCATTCCTTCCAGCCCAGTTCAACATAATGTTTAAACTGTTGATAATCCGTAGTTTGGAACACCAATCCATCACGGATCATTATGATTGATAAAAGATTATCAAGGCTATTGTCTAAACACGGCAACTGGAACGAGGGTTAACTACCCGTGACAAGTTATTGGCATTACACGGTCTGCTTCAATTCACAGGTCATGTTCAACAATTAGGTACATAATAACTACTGATTATTATTAATTTATTTATATAATAATTTACTAAATGTAGCTTTGTCTTCATATAAACTCGCATTAATATAAAAATCAAAAGAAACAAAATATGTTTTAAACTTGATAGGTAGGATAGATATTAGACATTATATTCAGATCACGAATTTCCGCAACGCCTTCCCTAATCTAAACAAACGTATCGAACAAAAGCCTCTTTATATATTAAATACGTATGGTTCTAGAGGTTATACATATATACAATGCCTACCTATGTTTCTAAGATGATGAATAGGTACCAAGTATCAAAGACATAACACGGAGGCAAACAAAATAGGGAGCAAAAAGCTAAATTTCGAAAATCTGGCTAGGTGCCATGAAAAAGGATCGATAGAGGAATTTTGTATAGATTGAACTCACACTGACAGTATGACAAATATCAGACCGACAATATGGTTCCATTGGAATATTCCAGGACGGGAAACGTAAAGAAAATAATAAGACATTTGGAAGAAAGAACTCCCAAACGTTTCCGTTTTCTGACAAGATTACTTTGAGTCTGTCGCGAAATATAAACATGTTTAGTTCTGAATGGTGTAAAACTAAACAAAGGATTTCGTTTCAGCAAATCAAGCTTCAACAGTATGAGAGTAAATATCAAAAATGGAAAGTTTTAGTAGCACGTTCGTTATTCATCTTTTTTACTTGGCGGCATCGTTTTCCATTTTTTCGGCACTTCGCTATAAAGAAGCAGAACGTAGGTACTCAATTCTTAATACTTCAGCGTATGTTTGCCGTAAAAGAAAATTGTTTTTACAGCGGCCACTCGTAAACCTTCCACGATAGTTTTGTGGCTATCGCGGTACTTCTACTGCATAAAATATCGTAATTTTACACCCTATTTTACGACTTATTGCTACAATAGATACTTTATTACTTTTTCCACAAACACCCGAGTGTTCCGATGAATAGATAGTGTTACATTGTTGTGATTTGATAATAAAATACAATGATGAATAGAGTCGTTTATTTTTCCGATAAAACAAAGCTTTGGTATCGATATTTCCAATGACTGTTATCAAACTGAACATTTATTTATAACATGGATTAGGGAAAATATTATTTTAACATTTTCCTTCATGGAACTCATTATCCTTAATAATAATTAATTATCATTTCATATTCGGACTTGTTTATCTAATTGCAACTACACAAACATAGTTATACAAAGGCGAACTTCATCATAAATTATTGTCGTGAAACCAGTACAATTTTAGAGTCACAAAATCAATAAAACCAGCAAAAAAGTGTCCTAAAATCCCTTGCAGAGGAGAAATAGCAGTAGGTAAGTAGTGTGAGCGATATCGGGCGCGACTGGCATCGTGCCAGAGCCTGTCATTACAGGCCTGTAACCCCACCAGGTAATAACACTTGGCTATTATGTACCCAAGTATGGCCAATGGCTGTTTCAAGCGTTTTGACTTAACGCTGAATCGTTATGTGTGAATCGCTGATAGCGTTATATTGATTAATGTTGAAGCTGTTTTTGGAAAATAAGGGTGGTTAGGTGGAATAATATTTGTTTAGGTATTTGTGTCTCATGGAATGTAAGGTTTCGTTGAGTAACTTGTCATCGATCTACATTGTCGTTAAAAAATTTAAACTTTATACTTATTACTTATACTTTTTCATCATAATATGCTCTAAAAACTAACTTACGTTTAAAATTAAATTATCAACCCACGGTTGCTAAGGTATTTTTAGCGGTAGTTTATCTATTCATTACCGTTTAAACTCATGTCTGATTAAACTCATGTTCAAAATCTTTTCTAATAATATTTTGATTTGTCACAAAATTAATTAATGTAGGTAAAGTCCTTCCGAAGCTTATTTGAGGTAAATATAAAAGGAGAAATGTAATTTTACAAGGTGTTAAGATAGTATTATTTGTTCGTTATATTAATTTTGAAAACCTCTGTTATTACAGGTTTATTATTATTTGCTAGGTAGATAATACAACTCCCAAAGGTGGAACAAAACACCGGCATTGTAAATTCGGCGAATAAAGGCAATTACTGCACTCGTAAATGTGTACAAAACACGCGATAAGGGTGACTTTTATGAACTTTTTTGTGTTACATCAACAAAATCCTCGCTACACATACATACTACATTGTTTCTATTGAATTCTTTTATATGTACAAAGCTTTATAGCTTTAGGAAGATTTTTTCACATATTAGACGGTAATATAATCTTGCTTGTTCGTCGTCACGCGAAAAAGCTTGTTGAAGCGAAGCACGTGTCAACTTATCTCCGTTTGCGCGAACTTTTGCAAATTGGATAAAATCTCAAGATCCTTGGCAATTGGTAAAGTCAACTTTGTGATTTTCAGTCATACTAGAAGAAAATCTTTAAGATTATTCTATACTAGTTAACTTGCGCGGTTGCATTCGCATGTACGATGAAATATAGCCTGTTTTAATTGGATTTATCAACTTTCCTTAAGCTGAATTTCATGAAAACTTGTTCAGCGGTAAATGGAAAACTAAAACTGACTAATAGAAAAACCCCCGCATTTACAAGATTAGTATTCATAATATTTTATCAAGTTAAAGTATTACTAACACTGGCCACTGAAATAACGGCTCCTAAAAGCAAAAATACCGCTAGAAAAAACAAAACCTACTTTACAGAGTACGGATTTGTTTTACGTACTAAAAGAACGGAGGTTTTCCCCTCGGGTATGGCAGGGTAAACATTATTTTATATTTAACTTAGTTTCACTACTCACAGATCAGTAGTCAAAGCGGGAGATTTGCAGGGGTTTCGGCTCAGGGACGGACATTGTAACCCTTTTATCTCGAAACTGACGTTTTATTATAATAATACACGTTAAAATTTAATTTATGAACGTTGGTGAAGTGGTGAAGCCGTTTTTTAGGCACTGAGATTCGTAATGTATAGTCATTGCCCATCATACAGTGATTGCCAATGTTAAGGAATAATACGTTTATTTATTAATTTCTAAAGTAACCAGTTCAAATTAATTGCGATATATGTCACTTTTAGAATATTGGTAACATTTTTAATTTATAGAACTCATGTCCGACGTTTGTGCGACAGGTGTGTAGTTCGAAAAGAAAAAGTAGTAGTTTGTTGCAATATTTGTTAAGGATAACACATTTGAATTAACAGTATCCGCTAGTATTTCTGGTTTTTAAGTGTTTTATATTGAATAAGTATTAAGTTATTGAAACAAAGGACTGATGTTCTTTTAGAAAGAATATTTAAGTTGCATTTATAATAGAGTTTATGTCAATGTTTTACTAAATAAAGATAATATTGACCAAAATTGTGTATCAATTCCTTAACCGGGTAATAACTATGCTGGTTACCCTATATTATTTTAATTTTTATAGTTACATTATTTCCTATAATGGCCGAATAAACCATGTCCTGAGTGGGTATCGAACCCACTCCTGACGCGTCACAGTCGTAACATCAACCCACTACGCCACGGAGTCTGTTGAAAACGGTAGCAAAGCATTATTGTATTGACGCACAAATATTTGTCGCAATAATGACAGATAACAAATTCATCACCAAGGAAACGTAGGTTCAAGCGAATTTCGACCTACGTGTATATAGACGTGTTTTAGAAAATGAGCACATGGTGGGTCATGATTCAGTTTGTTCGATAGTAGTTGCGTTCTTTGGTCTTTACCTATCATCAGGAAAACTCTTGTGTGGCGGGAACTTTTACAAACAACGGACACAAAGTACAACCAGACCCGAAACAATTATTTGTGGATCGCACAATTAATTGTCCCGTGTGGAAATCGAACCCACGACCTCTCGACGCAATGGTATCGGCGTGACGACTTAAACCACTGCGCCACGGAGAAATAGAATAAAGAAAATATAATTCAACAAACACCGCAAAAACTAATCGATTTTGCATAAAATTCGTTTCCGTTATCTGTAATGCACAGTTAAATGGGACTTTTGCACAAGATAGTTCACCTGATACGTCTCTCAAGATTCCGCAAACGTTTCCCGGTGGAAAGTTCTCGAACTACTTCAACAGTTGGTAAGTTGGTCACCCCTGTTTGCCCGTAGTGCGGTCTGTGCCGTTTTCCAAATGGCACCTGACTTTACTTCGATTAACTCGTGTGGGGTTTCAATAAGCGACTGTGGATAGTGTTGTATGCAAATGAGATCTACAACTTAGCTCTTTGAACTTTTGATGATGCAAGGTTTTGATATACTTAATATTTTCAAACTACAGATAATAGCACAATTAACGCAATAGTTAACGAGGTCGCCTTGCCACAATATCCGATGCGCTTGGTTTGGCGCACACATAAAATGATTTGTGTGATGAGCATGAGTATCAGTTTTCAATTTATCTATATGAAGTATTGAAGTATGTTTATACCGTTCACCAGATGTCTGGTAACCCAAGTACAGCTCATCAGATCAGTGTACAATCCACGTAAAGTTCTTCACCACCATAAAAAAGGCTTTGCCGTATAGTTACTTCAATATCAGCCATACAAATCGAAGAACGGAAACGTGACAAAGCAATAGTCTATCATAATCGTCGACCCCATTAAACGTAGTAGTCGAAAGAACATCATCATTACCTCATTCCAATATATTTGGTTCATAAACCAATATTTCTTAGACAGCCGATAACTGTGCCCGTAATTTATGGTCTTTATCAATGTCTGTGATCGTACACACCTTCAGAAACCTTTTGTATAGAGCTGATAACATTTTGCGTTATTGTACTTCGATATTTATTATTTATACAATATATTCTAACTACAACTATTTAGAAGTATTTTTCCAAAGTTCAATGTTGGTATAGTATTACATGCTCACATAAAATCACCTCTTTTTCCTATAGAGGTAGGCAGAGTCCGAGGAACAGCACTTGGTACGATCCTTACAAACTTTTCTTACCTCACTCACATCCATACATCTCGTCATACAGGTCTGTTGGTTACGAGTACTACGCGCCTGACCCTATTTAAAAACATCTCCGATATGATGTTTGTTATTCCCTCCCGTTTCCATTATTAAATTTTATTCGTCATTCTACATTCATTAATTACATAAAGCATTATAATCTAAAAGGTAGATAAACAAATACAACCTGCAGTAAATAGCCATTTGCCCCCATATATAGCCGTTAAACCTTTAGAAATCGGAACATTTCAATGGCCCTAACGAACGTGTTCGTATTCCAAAATGGCCATTTATCAAAGTCAAATTTTGTTTTGCCGTAAAGGCAGATGTCCGGATGATTTAAAACTGTTTGTTATTTCCATGACGGTAAACATCGACGTTTTGTGAAAATGCGCATTGGGGTCCTGAAAATACACTGTGAAAAACCACTGGTTTTCCGATAGTGGGCATTATGATATGTTACCAGGAGGTTTAATATAATATTTTAATATTTTTTGGACAACTCACACACGGTCATCTGATTCTAAACTAAGCAAAGCTTGTACTATGGTAACCAGACAACTGATAAACATACTTATATATTTCTAAATACATACTTATATAGATAAATTAACATCCAGGCTCAGAACAAATACTCGTGCTCATCACACAAATATTTGTCCCGAGTGGGATTCGAACCCGCACACGCGGCGCTATGGTTATTGGGCTTATATTTGGCTAAAAAATACTCCGGCTGTGTAAGATACTCGAGATACGCTTCATTTATGATTTAAACACGTTACACGACATCTCTTTATGTATGTGGTTATGTTATAACAGTATGCCATTGTCAAGTCAGGGTTTACATTATTAATGTTTCTCATCTCTCCTTATTCTTTACGATCTTTTTCATACCTTAGTATATCTTTATTTATTTTGTCTTATATGCTGCTATATTTTGACTAATTGCAAATTTAAATCTTTTTTAAGAACATAAAATAGAAGGATATTAGCGTAATAAGGCCATTTTATCTACATTATTAATCTTTAACATAGGAAATCGTTTCTTTTCGACATAAATTCACACATATTCAAGAACCAGAAAACATACAAAATCTTTTCTATTAGCGAGTGTTTCTTTTGACAAAATGTACAAGCTTTTGAAACATTAAGCAGCTAGTCATGAAGAAAAGCTACATCATTCACCGTCGATACAAAATGGCTGCCATCCGTTATCTTGAAAGAAGAATTAAACTTAATTGTGGATAGAGCTTAATCAATGGCTTTTGCTCGAACCGCCGGAGCCGATGGTTAGCAGTAATTCGATTCTACAGAATTAAGCTTTGATTTTAGCGCACGATTTAATTATACTGGTTAGAGAAAAGTTGTGTTTGTCTTTGGATTTGTATGCATAGAACTTGTACAACTTGTACATACGTATTCAACTCATGCAATGCCTTTAATATGATGCTTTGTGATGTGTTAACTTCTTTTCATTGATCCAGTGTTTTACTAATGATAAGATTACAATTTATTTATTTATGTTTTACCAATTAACAGAATTTCTTATAAAGTAAGTTTATTTCTGGGTTTGTCTTCCGTTATAGGTTTTCCAGGACATTCTACTGTCATACAGAATCTAAAAAAAAACTGTCTGTGTTTTTGTATGCTTGTTTGGTTTAGGTACGTTAATAAAATAGCTTTTGATTATGTTACCGGTCAAATATCTTTGTTACGTATCCCGGTCAGCCGTTTTTGACTTATCAAACTGACACTATTAAGTAATGGTGACAAAGTTCCATCATACTTTTTTGTTATTAACATAAGTTTGTATTTCACGTGAAATAATCATAAGACAAAAATATACAAAATTAAAGGAAAATTTTCCCACAATTTGAACATGTAATCATATGTGGTATTACTTCATAAATATCATTGACGTCTATTTTCAGTGTTGGGGTGAGTCAATCAATATTGAGGCGTCGCTTACGGCGCGAGAAATTAAAATTATTCACACGGAAAGGATATCATTAGCATACTCGTTAACTTATTAATAGATGATATTTCCGAAATATGTGGCAAAGGTTGTTCTGGAAATAAAACGGTTTTAGCTTGTTTGATCTTGTATAGAGTCATGATACAGAGGTTTTGAATGTGTGGGGAGTTTATTTGCGAAGAGAAACTCTACGAAGGTGGATATGAAGGTCTTTGTGCAAACTATGTTCTTGTTTGTGAATAATTGCACATTACATTCTCAAAATGACCTAAAAAATAGTTATATGACAAATGGTAAGTCATAGCGATTATAACTAAAATCAAATCTAATTAACCTTTTAAATTAATTAAGAGCTAACATTTGTTCAGGTCGTTAGTTTAATTTTGACAGCACACTTTTGCCAAAATTATAAACTAAGATGTTTAAATACCACTATCACGACGCATTGAAAAAGTTTTAATCCGACAACAGTTTAAAGTTTTTATTCATACAAACTTTCATAAAATCCAAAGTTTGAAATACACCACCAATACATTCTGAATCTAGGGATATTGAATGAAAAATTTGAACTCCAAAACCTTATTACTTTTCATCGATCGCAGCATATTGGTTATGCAAAGTGCTCTATCTTTCATCTTTTAATGTCGGTTCCTGTAAAATTTGATTTTATTATGTTACTTCAAAAACATTGTTGGTTTTTATTTACTTTTACCGGTTGTTGGTCAACCTAGTGTCAAAGTTGTTCAAACCCTTGACAAGGCTTTTGACATTGCTTAACGACTGTTATCTTAGTGGACTGCTGATGAAACAGACTTTTTACGTCTTTCGGAGTACGGAGACGCCCAATTGAGATATCACTAAGCGGTCACCCATCTACGGAATTACCGCGCCAAGTGTTGCTTAACCCAGACATGACGGGCGCAACTGGTTATTGGCGCCTCAGATTGTTACAATAATATTGTAATTGTTGGATATAATTTATTCTGCCACGTACTTGCACGTTACATGAGTTATGGGGGCGCTGCCATGTCTGTATTAAAATAAAGCAATTTAAACGACACGCCAACTGCATTGAGACATGTATAAGAAATATAACGCTTTAGGACATCGTTTGAAGCGCGTTTTAATTACTTAAGGGGCTTTTAACTTTCGCGTTACCTAGTAATTTTGTTGACAGTGTAATTTCGTTTGTAGTTATGTAATCGAAAGGAAAATAATTGGTTGTGTTGTTTGTTTTGTCAGAAATACATTTTTTTCCTACTTTAGCTATATAGCATTTCATTAACTAGCCCTGGGCCGCGACTCCGACCGCGTTCCAGTTCCCGTAGGATTTCCCCGATAAAAGATATCCTATGTTCTTTAAAAACTAACTTTGTATAAAATTTAATTCAAATCGGTTCAGTGGTTTAGCCACGAAGGAGAAACAGACAGAGTTAATTTTGCGTTTATAATATTACTAGGGATTTTGAAGACATAGGACCAGTTTCAGGACTACGGGGAATATCTTATCTTTTTGACAAATAAAATTTGTATGAGTTATCTGACACATAAATTTAACAGGAACTTTTCAGACAGTGATAAAACTGGCCTGTATGTACTTTTGTATGAGAAAGCCATCATACGTTTAACATTCCAAACTAAAAGTATAAAAATAGCGCAATATAATATGGTGTAGCTGTTTATTATTCATCTCAAAGTTTAAACGTTTTTTCTGTTAAACTAATAATAGAAGTTTGCAAGCAATCTGAAGGTCTGTCCTGAATACTGTATAAACACAAGTTTTATGATCATCTCGGGATTACTCCCGATGTTAATTTGCCCTCAGTTATTTATGTTTGCAACTTGTGATTCAGTTATAGTGTACATTGAACCATTGTCATTGGAATATTTAAGATTATGTTTAAGCCTCTAGGCGGTATAGTGCACGACTGTTGATAACGGAGTCACGGGTTAGATTTCCCAGTCGGGTAAAGTGCTATTGATATTTTCTAATTCATATTACTTTAAATATTTATCAACAGCAGCTCAAAGTTTAGTAAAGTGCCGGTATTAGGCATTAAACTTGCTTCTTATTGCGTGGAACTATTGTAATTGACTAAATGTGGGTATTTCATACACATCTGTTTACACCTGCGGGTTATAAAGGCGAGAAGTTAGAAGTATGTAAAATTTTTGTTTGGTAGTCAGTTCAACGGGAGTAACGAGTTTTCATTTTCGCGTTTGTTATCACACTAATCGATTACAATCTCTCTTCAATCGATCGGTGAGGTCATGCAGTTAAAATTGTCGATCAATGTCAACTGTTTTAAAATTCCGTTTACTTTTTTTGTATGGGTGTAGTGAAGTCTCCAACCCACACTTGGTCACTAGTTTGCCAGCGTGGTAGACTCAAAACCTGACACCTCCCTCATTCCGGGAGGAGACAGTCATGTTCAAAATAAACACATTATTTTTCATTCTTTCTAAAGGGTTAAATAATTATTGTGGTACTGTACTATAACGTCAATTTCTTATTACCAGCTTTTTTGGTGCCATAATCCTGTCTACGTAGAACTACTTAGAATTTTCTTAGAAATCGTCGGGGTATTTAAAACAAATTACAGTGAAAATCCTTGGTACAAGCGAAATGAAGTAAAACTCAGAAACCCAGTAATCCGCGTAGTAATGTTAACAGCTTTCTCCGGCTCAGCCTCTTTAAATAATTAATCTGTTTATAATCTAGTTATGAACTTAAAGAGTGCTGAAAACATTTTTTCTCAAGATACTTAGTTTTGACTTCTTAATATTTTTTTACTCATTTCTTAAGACTCAACCTGAAAAAATAGCTTTTAGGCTTGAAATTACTCAGTAGGTAATAGCTTAAATATTGTTTTAAAACAACAGCATAATGATGATGAACAACTGATGAGGAACGTACTTATATCAAATTTGTGATTGAGACTTTTGCTACATCAAGAACATGTCACACTAATCAACAAAAAATTTATATACTAACTGAAGTTAGAGCTTCTACGAATTTTTAATACTACGTATCATATTATTATTGACCTGTTGTCAGGTATGACATGACTCGTTTCCAAAATATCATACCATCACATTTACATGCATTATGGACTTAGATAATTTTCCATACAATAAAATTTCGACAAGCGAATCTCTAGCCGATCATTCTAAACACAATACAACTTTAGATATTCGTTATATTTTCTATGCATGCAGTAACCTTTTATTGGAGTAATAGGGGTGCTATGATGCGGTTCAAAGCACGCTCTTGGCTACTTAATAATGTCCCTGCTTTAAGCCGCAGAAGAAATTTCCACTTGAATAGAATTAGGAAACTACATGGAAATGCTTTTTAAACATACGGAACCACAATAGTTAAATTCGCATTGCTTTTTAAGCACATTGTACCACAATAGCGAATTATATTTTCAATTTGCAGTTCAGTGATACGGCTAGTTACAATTTTGTTGCTGTGGCGTTGGCGTGCTGGAGCAGGTCTAACACCTCCACCATTCCGAGTAGAGAATCTTGCCCAACAAAGGGACACTAACTAACTATTCTTCACTAACACCGACAGAAAATACAGTAATACCAATTCTTTGTTTTTACTTTTTGCACGCGCTTTATTTTTATTTTCAACTAGTTTTCAGTTTTTCACACGTTTTTCTCAGGATCTTAATTGTTTTTTAATCGTTATTATGTCTAGACGCTGAAAGGTAAACAGACTTTAAGTTATTATTCATCGTTTATGCAAAAATGAGCACAGACATGATAAGGAGGTAGTTAACCCATTTAGATTACACGTAACATAATATAATACCTAACATTATGTCATTAGATTATTTTGTTTATATTGGTAGTGACTGCAAATCGACGGCCTAGTAATGGTTGAACAAACTTTCGCTGAGTCTGCCTATAGTTGAATAAGGAACTTAGTTTTATAAGCTCATCAATTGAGGCACTAGTGCATTAGTAAGTAAATTTAAGTTGGAGCATATGTATGATAATCAATTCTACTTGAGTTTATTATAGTTTCGATTTGCCAATTGTACATTATATAATTTGGTAATTATTATCTTTGGCTTAAGGTAAAAAGTCTTTCTGGGATGAAAAGTAAAATCAGTAGCTCGATTTCTACCACTATCGACTACCGACAACCGGCTAGCTATCGAAAAACGTCTGAAAATATGATCAGCGCCTCTAACGGGTGTCGTAGGAACTATTTTGGCAGTACATTTTACATGTTAAACTTTCGATACTCGACAGTACCGTCTGCAGAGAATCGCGCTACAGAACTCCAGCGCCGTAAGTTCTTAAAACAGCTATTAATTTATCGATACAATTGGTTATGAGAGTCATAAATATGTAATATTACAGTACAAAAACATTTGATATTATGCAACACGTTATAGCAAACACAGATATTGTAAAACTCAGATTTACAAGCTTCAGATAAGAGGGCTTTTTATTTGCGCCACGTCGCCGGCGATTTATTACGATCGTTGATTCACCATATTGGTTCTACGCGGGAAACCATCAAATTGCTTCATTGGTTTAACTTGAGCTGTAAAAATGCGCACATTAATTTATTATGAACAGTAAACTATGGCTATTTGGTGGGTAATTTGGTCTTTATAGGCAGAAAAAGATGGGGATAATTTATGTTGATTTTTATTACATAGAAGTTACGGACAATAGATACTTTAGTAGGTTGGTATCTAACAAAGCTATAGTATTCACTTCATTTGGTACCTAATCCATAAGTCTAAAACTTTTAAACGAATGTTTACAATTGTTTAAGCTACCCCAGAAAAGTATAAATTAAACCTATAAATGATCTATGTACATATGAAATCCGTGTACAAAAATTATGAGCACATATTTTGTTTACTTCTGAAATGAAGCCTTAATTCCTGTCACCCTGATTTGCACCAAATGTAGTGTGACAATAATTAGATAATCAAATAACATAACGCAAAGCTTTCCTATATTTCCCAGTAAGTATATTCTTGAATGTGAATTACTGGGTAATCCAATTCTTCTATAATAATATGCTATAGGTTTCATTGTTAGAATATTTCCCAATTCCATTGTAGTCAGTATATTTTTCATCGGTATTGTTAAGCCGCCTACATTTCATGCAAATTGTCATCCTTTTATAAGTGTTATAAAAAGCGTCTTCCAATTTTCGAAGAATACCTTCGATGTGGAATATTTTTTTACCTGCAAAAAGAAAAGCCGAAACTTTGCAAGTAAATTGCTTCAGTGGAATCTTTTGAAGGTCTCGGAATTGTGTCTTTGGTTGTTGCTACTTGTTATATGTTGTGAAAATATAGTATTATGGGTATATAAGAAACACAATTTGGTTATCTGTTGATATGAGCTTTGTAGTTGAAAAGTAGTGTACTTATCGCTAGTTACTTTAAAATATTTAAAATCGAAGTAGTCTTACATTAATTAACTTTATAATTATGTTATAACTGGTATAACGTAAGGTGAAGGCATAGGTAGGCATACATCTGCGTTTTACCACTAACAACGTGAGTCTCATGTATTAGCGGGCGAGCCTATCGCCAAATAACGGGCACATTACCAAACTCCAGACTAATCTAAATTCAAACCATATATAAATGTAGAAAATAAACCAACACTATTTTGTAAAGCAAATCAGCTCTGATTTGATTTTCAATTTCCAACAAAACACCTTTTCAAATCAGGAAATCAGAATCCAATAAACATTATACCTGTACATTTGTGTACCGTTTTAAAACAAAATAGGTACCCAATGTTAACCATTGTTATTTTATTACCATCGCTAAAAGCGGTCACTTTGATAAATTATACTTTGAGTATAATGCATTATTCTCGTGTGTCATGTTGGTGTTTCCAATTCCACGCGGACCGCCAGCAAAAGCTATTAAAAGATAATTGTGTACCGGATATATGAAAAGTGAATGCATTTTCAAATAGCCTTCGTGTACACTGCTACTGTGTTGAACAAATTGTATTAGAAATACACATTTAGAATCTACTTTAAAAGTAAAAATAATATTAATGGTTCTTGGTGCACGTTTACTTATTGTAAATGTGACTGTTTGTTTGTCTGTCATTCATTTATTTATCTACCTTACATCGTTGTTACATGTTTGTACCCAATGCGATAGTTATGCTGTCACGGCTACGCTGATGTATGATTTTGATAAAATAAAGCGGATAGATATTTGCAGTTAAATAACAAAAGTAGTATACTGGCTACTTTTAATTTCAAAGAAAAAGGCGTGATTTTACATGACATGATTTTATTTCAAATATGTCCTGCTAAATTAAATTAAACGCTAGTGTAATCGCGCTTTCAGATGTTTAAAAGAACATTTACTAAGCGTCTATTTTTCCAGTTTTTTCTATTAAAACATCTCCCAGGACACCGCTGCTCATTTTTCTTCATTAATTCATCACAGTTTGCAGCAGACAAGTTGGCCAAAGTTAATCAAAACTTGTAGGAATTCTGTATCAAACGAAGCTTCAGCTCTTTTAGATATTAAACTATTATATCCACATTTAAATGAGACTAGTTTTTAAAAGTTTGTAGCGATGGTTTATTTTACTTTGTGCAGTTTGTTGACGTAAATAGCTTTGATAGTGAAAATGAAAAACGGTCCTTTGTATGTAATGTATGAAATGTTTGGGTTCTTGTGTGGAGATTGTTGTGAGATAAAATGATTTGTTTATAATGTAATGTTTATTGCGGATGTGGTCTCAGCTTTTGTTCGTGGATTTAGCAGAGTTTGTCTCAAAGATATAGGTATAAGATTTTCAATATCCTTGTTTTTCGTTTCCAACACGGCGGTATGTCAAACAATATGTGGAATACATAATTTTGTTGATTGCCGTAAAAATCAGCCTAAAATACAGAAAAAGTCTTTAAAGACGTACAAAAGCAAGCGTCATTCTCTTAAACCCTTTAATTTTATGTAGTAACTTTCATATAATGTTTCCAAAAATACCATAAACCGTAGTCAGTCTGTGTAACTTCCACATTTCATCACGTTATACATAAAACACTTTGAAATGATAATGTTGGCATTATTGTTTCGCGTCGGCAGCATTGCGTGGCACTTTTGTACTCGTTACCATGTAGTTATATGAAGTCACGACGTACACCCCTTTTTAGGGGAACGAAAATATGCTTATTTTGAATTTAGGGGTTGAAACATGGAAAATGAAAACAATTATGAATTTTAATGCCATTTTAATGTTATTAGTAGCTATAAAAATATAATGGAACCAAAGATTAACCAAGCAGTTAGAGTTACAGATAGAGAGTGAATCTAATAGTTTTTTTTTGTACACCTCTTTATTATGACTTCCTAAGCATTTTAAGACCAGATTGATGACCAACTTTGTTAAGTAGGTAAATTATGACCGCGTTTGTTAGTATTCATCCGCAAGGAAATCGACGTAATGATTGATAGTTAAGGCGATTATCTTTTGTCCATACAAATTGCACATTTTATAAACTTTACAATTTATAAGAACCAATAATTTCAACGCGGTCACCCATGGGCTAGCTAGATTATTTATTATTTCACCCTTCATCGGTAGCGAATGTCCTATATTCTAGAACCATAAAACACTATTCTTTATAAATTGTTCATCTGGAAATGACTTCAATATATCACGGCAAAGTTATGAGGAAATACCGTTTTTATTTCCTGTCGCGAGGTCTCGACGGAAACAGGCAGTGTTCATACGAGTTCCTATGTTACTGTGGCCTGTGTTGAGTATTTGACTTTCATAATTAAATATTTAAATGAGTAAAAGATGTTTGAGTATAATCAACTTGCTTGATATTCATTTCGTTCTTCAAAGATTGTTAGTTTAACATTCGGAGTTTGTTTTAAATACTGCCTTTCTATAATGGCACGTGATTTAAGGGTTAGCAAGCAGTATTATATAGTAAAATTAATTAAAGAAAGGTTTTTAATACGAATTCTAAAAAAAATAAGTAATAGTTACTACATTTTCAAAATTTTGTTTCTAAAATCTGCTATATTACTAACAAATTTTTACTATTTAGTTCCATACACCAATAGTTTGGTTAACTAACAGAAAATATGCGAATTTATAAAATACGAAACAAAAATATGTAAGGCCGTAAATAACAGTTTTCCGGTTCGTGTCAGGTATACAAGCTAAAAAGCCTGGCTCTACCTTAGACGTTCATTTATATTCATTAGGTATTATATACATTTGCGGGAGCCTTGATTTCATTCACTTATAAAAAAAAGCTTGGTTAAGACGGAGTTGCGATCGAGAGGTCAAAGGTACTATAGACAAACACCACCGAGAATTTGCTGTTAAAAGTTTATAGCCTGAAGGGATTACATGTAAGTTATATAAAATAAAGTTAGTTTCACAAAAAGCTAATAGATTTTATATTGTTGCAAAAGAGTGGATACTTCAATTGCCGGACAATTTCCATTTATATACAAAAGCGGACGAAAGGTAAACCAGCGGCTTGTTCAATTTGAAATAAATAAATAAAAAAGAAACAACGTACAATCGATCGAGTTTAATAACAGTGCAGTGGAATTTATTTGAGTATAACCTAAAATACAGGGTTTCAATATAAACAATATAAACATACAATGCATTGGAATATGTAGTTTCATTCTTTGTTAATTGAAAAAAATACATGAAATAAGGCTTTGTTTTGCCACCAAAAATGCCACCTGTAAATTACTACGATCCTTCAAACTTCTTTTTCATATATACATAATATCACGATTGTTATCCTTGAAGGTGTAGGCAGAGGTGTGCGACGTTCATGTTTTGCTATTAACATGTAATAAGGGGCGATCTTTAGACCTCATGATCATCAGTTAAATACACTAGCGACTGCGCCTCAGAAGCAGTTCTTTTGATTAATTATCCTAAATTGCTAACGCGATGAGAATTTAATATTGTAGGTCTCACGGCAGTGCATTATTCATCTATTGCAGATAATTAAGGTGGCGTCAGGTAGAATTAGTGCACTTTAGTTCGTGGCTCAAAACGCCTATGCGGCAGTGGCATACGCAACCACATTCACGATATTCAGTATACATAAAGCAAGTATCTAACATGTTAGGAACGTCGTCTCAAACATGATATTATGCTAAGTCATGTCACAGTTTCTATCAAAACACGCTCAAGTTATTCCTTCCTCCAAACTGCTGCAGTAAATTGTTCGATCAACATTATCTCCAACAAAGCGTAGCAGAATTCCAACTGGAAAATACTTAACCTACTGGAAATAGAGCCTGGAATGGAGCTGGAGTTTGGAATTATTTCGTTGCATGACGCACGTTTGTTTCTTTGTGGATTCAGCCTTTCATATTGTAGTTATGTCTGTCCTTTGATCTGTTGCTTGCAAATTATACGTTTCATTGCCTTTGCTAAGGATTAGTTTAACTTCGTCGAGTGTTTGAGGATTAATATTGTTTGTAGATGTTTCTGCTCCATTTGATATTGTCCTTGAATAAATGTATACATGACGTGTAGCTTTGTGTGTGTATCTGTAGCTTCGTAGCACTGCTACGACTTTTCGTAGATAGTAGCTACGCATCACGTTTGTAACTTTTTTTCTGTGTTGTAATTTCGCGTGATAGTTTTAATTTGCGAACACTGATCAGTAAACAACCCATATATATTGATTTGCAAAATCATATATCAACTAAATCCCGGCAATCATCAAAGGCATAAATCAACATTGAAATACAAACAATAACTATTTAATTAAATTTATAACATCGATACAAAAGGTAATCCGATTACATGAAAATTGAAATTTCAGCGTTGTCACCGTTATGCGTCAGAATTTCATTTTTGAAGGACTACAGGAAACGTTTGTAAAATAAATTTGATATTTGCTACATTTTATACATGATTTATTGTGACAGTTTATACAAAAGCTTTTAAATAAATCCTGTTAATTGATTAATATAATATTTATTGTTTAGGAACGTTGATTAAAATTTAAAACAAATATATAATCTTCTCAATTAAATAACTTATAAATTGTTCTTCAGAAAATTGGATAGCACGATTTTATTCTTTAAAAGCAAATACTTTTTTATAAATGAAAGGAAAATAGTAAAGAATTCGCGACATCTTATGAAAATTAAACGAATCACAAGAGCTGAGTATTCAAGGCATGATACATTTCCATATTACCGTTTCGTTCACATAAATCATAATTCCAGCATATTATTTAGAACATTTCCCGACAAAAAGCTGAACACAAAGTTGCGTAATAATTCCACAGAGAAGTTGGTAGCGAACTAACTAGTTATTTACGCCAGCGTCACTTGCAAGTAGGTCATTCATAAGCTCGAAATGGACAACGGTACATTTGCTAAATAACTCTTGGAACGGAAGGGAAAATCAATAGACTTAGTTTAAATATGTCCAGCAGCTTTTCTGGATAGATTTAGTGAGAGAGATTTCCGCCACTTCTGTTATATCTTTCAGATATCTTATTCGATGGAATTTGTCAGTTGTTTTTATACATTTGCCGTCTATTTAGCATATAGGTTATCTTATACTTTAATTAAAACTGTAAAACTGGCCTTTAGCTTGCAAGTTTACTATTTGATAAATAAGGCAAGGTAAGTTGCTAAATAAGGATAACGTCAGGCTGTATGTAAGAAAATTTACGTAGTTATATATTGTCTAAACATTTATCTCCCAGTGTTTGCGATTCCTCTTTAAACAGTTTTTGTAAGGTGAAGAAAACAATGTAATGCTTTAACGGTACAGAAAATACTTTGTTATTGCTTTAGAAGTGTACAATAACTGTCTTGATTTATGTGAACTCGGTGAAATCGCATGAGACGGGCTATGTAATGGATCGTTCTTAAACCGGTGTATGATTATTATATATCGTCTACACATATCTTTTATCTAAACTACATAATACCAACTATCTTACTGGGCCCATTTTTTACCTTAAGCACACTGCTGCGTGTATTATTACTCCAAAAGTTTGGATTTTCGGCTGAATGTAGTTTATTACTGAATTATGCCAAAACTACTGATCGGGTTTTGATGAAACTTGACAGTGTGGTAGCTTATATACTACAATAAGACACGGGTTTAAGAAATATAGTCTACGTGGACAGAGTTGCGAACAAGAACTAGTCCTACTAATATTATAAATGCGTTTCCACGAGGACGAAGTCGCGGGCGGCATCTAGTATCTAATATAATCTTCTATTCTTGTATTACTCTCTGTAAAAAGTACATTAAATGTTGCTCTTCACTTTTTATTCAAAGAAATGTTTGATTACAAAGTAAAAAGCGGAATATTTAAAAGCTTATGACGTAAGAAAATTAACTTTCAAAGCGGGATTAAAATTACGAGTACCTTATTAAAGTGCTTGACATTTAAAAGGTCTCTATTTCATTTGGATTCTTTGATCGCTTTACAAACTGAAGTCTGTCTGAAAAATATGAAATTCTGTATACTTTTGAGTTAGTAAAAACATTATTATTGAAATTAAAGTCTTCACTGGGAAAAAAACAAATTTAAATTACAGTAATCCGATATCGTTAGTATATTTTATTGCTATAAACGTAAAAATGTGTTCGTATGTCCTTTATTGCGCGTTAAACCGGCTAACCGATTTGAAAAAAATAGAGGAGTTTGAGAATAGGTAGGAACACTACAAAAAATAACACAGGCTATTTCTTAATTAGGTAGTACATATTTTGATTCTGAAATCAATTTAAGGTAATTTACGTAATCCTGGAATTAAAACATTATTTTTTAAACAATCAATTTGTCTCAAATAAACATAGGTATAGTCCATTTACCTAAAGTTACCACTCTGCTAACTTCACATTTAAAACGTTCATTACTAGTAGATGCCTCTCGTATTTGTTAGTCAACTTCAAAGTATCCGATCCAATATTATTCTATCCACAACAAACATCCGGCAACAGTTTTCGTACCAACTGTTACTGCACGTGGTTGAATACAGGATGCAGACGTGCCGCCGTATTGTGCTCATGCGTTTTGTATGCGCTACTTCGTTGTCTGTCTACTAGACTGCGTTCTCAGGAAATGTCTGTCTAGTCGAATGAACAGGAATTTAAACACCTGTGTTTAAAGATTACTGTGTTTTGTTATGTTTTTAAAGGAGTTCGTTTGCTTTTATTTACGAAAACAATAAGAGCTAATCCACAACACTGCGTTGCGTCAACGTATCGCTATTAGTTGTGGCCTTACCCTAAGCACTGATTTGGTGTCATGCGAAGTGATTATTCTAGAGTCAAAATTAGTTGATAATTATTTTTAATTATTAATATTAATGGGCTCGTTTATGGGGCGTTTTAATATTAGATTGTACATCAGACTCTCATCTCACCTAATGATAAGTGACGGTTTTTGTTTCGTACTTTCCAGACGAGTGCATTTTCCTTGGTCATGAGATGACTAATATCAATGTTTATCACGTTAAAGACCCATTTGGGCTTCAACAATTTAGCTTTGCTTCGTGATAGGGGGGAAAACCGGAGACAAAATTAGCAATATAATACGCAATAATAGTCTGTGAAATGTGGTTAATATATGGAAATCGTGCAAATTCGATCACCATTAAGATACAAATTGCCTTTGTCGGATACCGGTTGCATGCTACGTGCATTGAATTTTAAGATGCAAGAGCGCTGGAATTGTTTCGTATGTATCTAATATTGACTGTACGTTTGGGAGACGTTCATTTTAACTTGGTCAGATTTGTCAGTTTAAATGGTTATTGAGAAGGAGAATAGGTATTCGCTGTTTGTCCATATGCAAGAGTACTATTAAGAGATTTTTGACTTGGTATTGTTTTAATAGACTTGCAGTAGCTAATTAAAGAACAGAGGCCTTTCGGATAATTAAAATCAAACCTTTATTATAGACTGACAGCTTAAACAGCAGAAAGAAACAAAAGAACTCCCTCCTAAGCCCCGTTTATTGCAGTTTATCGTCATCTAACAAGATTTTCTCTGGCAGGTGGTCGCAGAATTCGATGACGTGGAACCTGATGCCCTCTACGATGTGCTCCACGACCCTGAGTACAGGTCTGTGTGGGACACACACATGCTGGCAGCCGAAGACGCCGGCCACATCAACGTTAACAACGACGTTGGATACTATGCGAGTGAGTAAAGTTTTATATTCCCCAATAGACATCGGCATAATCTTTTTATTGTTTGTCTTGATTCGTTAAACAAAATCTCGCACTGATAATATTATTATGGCAACTGTGTCGCGGTCACTTTTACAAATATTTATACAAACAACAAACACAAAGTACAACCAGACCTGAAACAACTATTATCGGATCGCACGAATAATTGTTCCGAGTGGGAATCGAACCTGAAACGACCTCCCAACTAGTGATGCGCCGTTCCCGGGATCGTTTCCTACGTTCCCTAATTCCCAGGAACGCTCCCGGGCGCGTTGGGAACAACTGGGAACGTTGACTTAAATAGCTGTTTATATTTTTGTTAATAACATTTGCACTATGTGCAAAAGCAAGTACACCTTTATACATAGACATAATTCAATTAAGTCGTTGCTTTGAAAACTTTCCCGATAATCTCTGGGAATATTCCTATATTCCCTGGGAATATTCCTATATTCCCTGGGAATATTCCTCTGTTCCCGGAATCGATGGGCACGTTCCAAGGTTTTCAGTAAGACATTATATGAATTAAAACAAAGTGTTTATTCAGTATTTTAATTAAGAAAAACTTTGATATATACAATTTTACATATTTTTTTAAACGGCACACATTTTCTTCTTTTGGATATGATAACAAAACTTAAAAAGAATCATCACAAAGTCTAATGTGGTAGCAAAATTCCACATTTTTTTTAATAATAATTATATCATGGCTTATGATCAAATGTACCTATATAAAGTATTTACGAGTATATAAATCGCCAGTCTTATAGATTAACAATTTTAATTAGTTTAAATAAAATACAAATCAGTCTTATAGATTAGCGTTATAATCACAGAAAGTAAAGTTTTTGATTACAAAATAAAATTATATTAGGATAAAAAAATTATTAGGATGAAAAATCCAATAACAAATGGTAGGTACTTACTTGGCTATGTCTAATAGCAGTTTCCTCCTGTGACAATGAAGGATTTTCTGGTGGTCCTATTGTATTTATGGACGTAGATATTAAACTTGAGTTAGAGGTCACAACCTTTGCACTGGGAGCATACCTTTGACATTTTATTTTTATGTCTGTTGGACTATTTTTGCATTTAGATATGTGACGAGCAAATTTAGTCGCATTTTTAAACGTTTACACAAAACGGCAGTAAATACACTCGTAAATAGTTTTTTCATCCACGGATTTAATCACAAAATGATCGAAAATTGCACTTTTCTTGCTCATGGTTTTTACAAAATAGGTGCTCGAAGCGGTTAAAGTGTGAAATGCAACTAAAATTGGTGATAAAAATATATTATTTTTACAAAAGCAAATGTGTGAGAAAGAAAAAACAAATAAACAATCTGTTGAAGGGATACAAAGTGAAGCCGACGCACTTCCAAAGACAATACAATTATTTCAATAGCAATTAGTGAAACCCTTTTACCGTCATTACAATAGATTGTAAATATTGTTCACAATAATGTCATAATTATCTTGCTGTTTTAAAATAAATATGTTATTTATGACTAGGGGCCTAGCGATAAGTAACGAATATATTTTTTACTTTTTATATTTTACTTGTATAATATATTATATTCTTGTATTATTAGTAGTTAATTATTGATTCAAATATAAAATATTTATTTTTTATGAAAATATAGCAACGTAATAATATTGCTTTTAATTTAAATGTCCAATTCCCACTATGAGGGAACGTTCCCGGGAATGCCGGAATATTCCCTGGAACTTTTCCACTGGAAATATTACCGGGAAAGGGAATTTGGGAACGGCGCATCACTACTCCCAACGCAATGGTAGCGGCGTAGCGACCGCGGAGGCAGTTAAATAAAAAAAATCGTAGCTAGGAATCCAGAAATTCTCGACAATTTGTTGATTGAAAAATATTTGTTCACTGTTGTGAAATCCGACAAGTTTTCGTACACAGTTGTTCGTTGTTTTTGTAGACAGCTTTATTTCATGTTATTCTCGCTTCCGTTAGAAAATTCAACCTAACAAGATCCCTTTTTAAGTCAAGCGGCGTCAAAAGCTTCAATTCAAAGCCTTATAAAACACTAGATAAATGACGAAAGCCGGTTACATCCCGCATAAGCAAACTCCATTCAATCTATGTGTACGTGAGAGATCGCTATTTACATATTGGTACCTACGTGACGACGGGAACGACGGGAATTCCGACCCAGTTTTTATGAAAACGCCTAAACACTGGCGTAGTTGCGTTGCGGTAGAGAGTGCGACTACTTTACGTATGAAGTTGGGTTTGGTTGCAGATAAATTGCAGAGAAATGGGCATTATACTTTCAAGTCTATATTTTTATAAACAATTTTTTATAGGATTCAGACTAAGCTAAAGTAAATTAAACCCATTAATGGCCTAAAGGTGGATCGTAGGATAGACGTAAGGCCTCGATCCCTTCACAACAGCTAAGTGCGGTGCCTAAACATGCTTTTTACAATATAACTCAGCGTAGTTAAATCTTTTATCACAGACTTTTCAACACAATGTTGCAAGATGGATGCATATCTTGCCTCTTCTCTTTATTATAAGTGTGAAGACAATAAATTAGTAGTATATCTAATATATCTATAAATACCGGACTTTCTAAAAACACCTTCCTATTTTTCGCAAAGTCGGCTGAAAGGTGACACGTCTTATAAGTCAGTCCCAATATTTGGTCGGCAAGAGTCGAGGGCCACCAGTAATCTACTAGTAATCACCGTTACACCGGAACAAACGTCGGGATGTAGAAAAAGAGTAATGGCACACATTAACCTTTTTGTCCTTCGCCATTTCTCTTCCACTGAAGCTAAAGAACGAAGACAATGAAGCAACGAGATAACCTTTCATTTATACTTTTAATACGGTTTATTTAGTGAAAGAAGTATTGTGTTGATTAGTGTATATTTTTTATTTTTTCATTGCGGATGGTAGATAGCTCGACGTATCTATGGATAGATGTATTTTATAAACATACTTGTTACTCTTTCATGTAAGAACTACTAAAAGGATTTTGATAAAATTTGGTACACAAATAATTTATAGCCTGGATTAACACGTAGGACACTTAATACCTCGGGAAATAATTTCACATGAATGAAATAGCGCTCTGAAGTTGCTTTTATATTATAAAAAATGCTTGAACGTATAAATCTTATTTCTATGGTTGAATATAGTTTTTTTTATGATTCGTTCGACATATCTGAGAAAAAAATGACAGCTTTTAACCCGGCTGGAAGTAGAGTAAATGTTGGAGGGTGTAATCAGACTTCCCGGAAGGACGCTCTTCAGTTTTTCATTTCTGTTCATGACGGTAGTAAATGGCTAGCTGATTGTTGCTTACCTACATGTGGAACTTTTCTAACCTATTTTAAAAGGCATTATAGCCACTGTCAAAAAATAGCCACCAAGAAATAGAAATGCCATCAAAAACATTCTGTAAAAACCTCAAGTCTCGCCGTAAAAAGTTGTGAGATCTATATAATACCAAGTCGATTAATCTATTTAGTCTCTACTTAAAGGACCTTCTGTCTTAAGTTATTACGTATGTTATTATCATGCCAATTTAAGAAAAAATACCTTTAAAACAAATAGACCGACCTGGCCATCGCATGATTTGATTATTAGTATGTATCACACTACACAGCACGACGAGAAGTTAATGCTCCTGAAATGTTAATGGCGAATTTGTGTTTTCTTGCGATGACCAAGTCGATCTATTTGTTTTAAAGGTTTTTTTTCTTAAATTGGCATGATAATAACATACGTAATAACTTAAGACAGAAGGTCCTTTAAGTAGAGACTAAATAGATTAATCGACTTGGTATTATATAGATCTCACAACTTTTTACGGCGAGACTTGAGGTTTTTACAGAATGTTTTTGATGGCATCTCACTTCTTTTTGTAGAGCGAATAGAGCAAACATAAGTCCAATTTGTATGGAAAGCCGTATTTTTTTCATAATTCAACATATTTTCCTATGGGAATGTTGTTCAGTTTCATGGGCTAAACACCCTTACCCACCCTATACCCCCTCCCGTTATGTCTCATATAGTAGATACATATTTACACCTATTTATTTTATTTTCTACAGAAATAATAATTTAATTCATTAACTGCAAATGTAACCTTGTAATCTTATACATTTATATGGGATTACAAAGTTATTGTTGCAGTTAGTGTATTTAGAAAACTTGACCGAAATTAGAAAATATTGAATTTTTCCCATGATTAAGACATTAAACCCTATTTGTATTCTAAATTTTAAGCTTCTAAGTCTGCTAGAAGTACCTTAGACTTTTGATGATCGGTGAGTCAGTGAGTCAGTGAGTCAGTGAATCAGTGAGTGACAAAATTCAAAATTTTAACAAGTTGTCATTCTTAAACTACTGGTTCAAATTGACTGAAATTTTAAATATACCGTGTTTATACAATGACTGATTAGTTGCTGAAAATCCAGGCTTCTTGTTTTATCCACTACGAAATTATAGGGGTGTCAAAAATAGCCCGAATTGCTTCGAGAAAAGGATGTTACGGCCGTGCCGCTTTTTTTTGCTCGACTTGCGGGGGCACTTCCGTGCCCCCAGATATATAAATTATAGTTTTATATTTGTACCTTAAAAATAAAAATACAGTTTCAGGTATATTTTTTTGTAGTCAACAAATAATTTACATCCTTACTTTAAAGCAGAATGTTCCAGGATACAATTTTTTTATATGTTTCAACTTATAAATGTACAGGTAGTACAAATAAACATATTATATTATTTAGTGTACGATTATAACTCAAACTTATAAAACTGCACATGTTGTTATAGTCCTACAAGATAGTAGAGAGACAGTTTTTTAAATTCATTCGACAATGTTTTTATAAACACATCGCTGCACTAGTCAGCGGGTGACAGACGTTCCCAATTTTGCCACCCATGCACCCTTCATATATTAGCTTTTACTGTAATATATAGCCCTTAATAGCTTGTATACAGTTTCATCAAGAAAGCCCTATAGACGAACTTCATTAATTACCAGTTACCACAAGCGCAGGTCCTATTAGTCCCTATAAGTGAAGACTAAAATAATAAAGGTTTTAATTGCTACAGGCTGAGGGTAGACGCAGACTTGTCTCGTTTCTACACAATTATACTATAACAAATTGGCAGTTAATAAAGTGGCTAGCCTCCCCGCTGCCTCACTAGATTAAGCTCTTGATTGATTTCAAATAACCTCCCTGGAGTGTACAGTATTTATTGTATGACATTGTGACTGCCCCTGTTTAGATGATAGTGAATACTTTTCTAATTTATATTAGAAAATGTCCTTATAGTAGTAGCTCGGAGATGCTAAGGAGCCCGGTAATGGCTGATGACGGTATGGTAAATGACAAAACGTTGATGTAATTCAATAATTTTTGCTCAAACCATCGCTGCATCGGCTATAACAGACATTATTGATTTTAAACTCTCGCGACTTGTAAACATACTATTATAATGCAACGGGTCTTAAACGCGATTGAAAATTGAAGGTCAACAAACAAATAAGGTATCCTAACCTTTAATTTCCAATCGCGTTAAAGACCCATTGCATTATAATATAACAGACATGATATTATGCATCTATTTAATTCTGAGTTTGATAAGTTTGATTTTGGTTTATAGCAATAGGCGTAATATACCTCTGCGTACACCTTTATATATAACAGGTGTGAAGTGTCACAATGTGATATAGCTTTGTTGAAGTAAATTGTAGGCTGTAGGAATACTCCTGGGAGGGATATGTTGAGGACAGGGACAATTGGTAGAATGGACATATGTATATCAGGCTAGCCTTGTTCCAGGGCAATTGCTTTGAAGTCCCTTGAAAGGAGACCTTACATCTAGTACACAGGTAAACTACCTGCCTACAACTATTGCCTTTTCAATTTAAATTGAAACTACAACAGCCACTATTACAACCCAATTTTAATCTTTTTGGATATTGTAAGAATGGTTATTACTCATTCACGCAAAAACTGCATAGCGGATTTTGATGAAGCTTGGCAAAGTTTTAGCTTATATACTAGAGTAACAGATAAATTTTAGAACTACTAGCTGAGTCCGTGGTTTTGTCCGGGACGAAGCCTTTAATATATAGCTATTGTCCATGTTACTCAACTAACTAGTAACATAAGGCAAAAGTAAAAAAATATAACTTCACAAAAAAGATGATAAAGTAGACTAAAAGGAAAAGCCGGAATATCTTTGAGAACACGTGTATCCTGTGGCACCATAAAATAATGTGACCTTTACCAAATCCAAATCCCCTTGAAAGGTCGGTGTCAAATAAAGGAAAATTTCATTTTACGTGTCTTCGCGTTCGCTTATTAATTTAAACGTAAAAGACAAAGATTTTGTAAAGATATAGTTTGCTTTAAAATTATAAGTTACAATCTTCTTTATTACATGCAAATGGACGGATAAAACTTTAATCCAGGTTTATATTTGTGAAATAATAATTGTGATTGGAGAATGGATGCGGTACCGCAGATTCAGTGTTATAATTTATCTAATAACTACTGAAATATTCGAATGGATTAATTCGTAACTTTGTATAGTCCAACGACTTAGTAAAGAGCCTTGTGGGCAAGGTACGTCGCTGGCGGACGTATAAAAAAATAGAATTTAGAACACGATTGATTCACAGGTGTGTGCAACAAGCGCTGGCCTTTTAAGCACAGCTAATTGATTTACTTTATTATTAGTTATAATGTAGATAAATCATACACGCCAATGTTCTCTACTAAGTTGTTTGTGTTGTTAATAGTGAAAATGTTGAACCAAAAGGTCTATCGGCCAACAAGTTCAAAAGCCAAACTTGTAACTGACCTAAAGAGCTTTATATTTTCTATTAGTACAAGTTAAGCTCTATCAGAAAGCGCCCATTATCCTCGCAATGGAAAAGCCTACTTTATGGCTATTACCAAACTTTTTATGTACCTTTATTAGAAAGGGAAACTAGTCTTATAAATCCTCACGTTATAATCCTGTGGAGGTTTAATATGATCTTGAAATCAGGTTACTCTGATATACAGTAATTATACGAAAGGGTAATAAATATTTTTAGGGTCGTCCCTGTTTGGATTTACTTTGGGAACCACTTTCAAGTTTTATGTAACGAATGAAGAGAAAAGTTATGTCTTCGCCTATTTGTTTTGGCTGAGAGTTGCTTTAAAATTTATTGAATCGGTTTATCGGAAGTCGAAAGTGACTTTGTTCGAAGTTTTATAAAAATGTTTGATCCGATAGCTAAGCGAGAAACTTGATACTTAAGAAAAATATTTTAAAAATGAGCGTTTGTTCTGTATTTTATTATTTTTCTTGTGGACTATGCTGGTAAATACAACTTTTCCTTTTAAAACAAACGTAAATAAAAACCACAAATACTACTTTCATTTCAAAGAATCCTGCGGTAAATGATAGCTTATTACAATCAAGAAATGTTCAACAGAATATCTGTCTCAATCTGAAACATTCTCAGACTGAAAATCCTGTACATTTTGAACACAAAATATGAACGGTTGAGGAAAAAAGGTATAGAATAATATAGTATAGAAATATACATCGCAAATACCCTTCATTGGTGAATTTTACGTGCAGAACGCGTGGCAAGGAGTACCTAAACCCATAAAAGAATTGGTGAGCGGGAATGAAGACTTTATTGCTATGACGTCACGGATGATACTAAACAAAGCCATGTTTCATCGAAGTAGGCTGTATGTGACACTCGTTTCAAATTCAAATATCTTCGTTGAACGTGAGTGTCGATTGTCGTTAGGATTATTTGAATTTCTCCTATTGCTTCATTTTCAACGGATGTTCAATCATTTCTTTTATTTCGATGTCAAAGTCGATCGTTAAGGCGAAAAGTAGGTATGATCAAGGCAAAGATTTGAATGGTCTTCAAAACATTTTAACCAAAAGCAAGATTTCTCGAATAAAATGTTTTCTTTTTGAAGCTTTGACAATGCTTTTTTTTATAACGTATCGACTTTCGAATGTCTCGTAAGCTCAAGCAAGACAATCAACCTTTCGACTTATTGTGTTAATAAAGTATAGAGTAATCGAGAATTTTCGTAATCAATACTCTCCTCTTACTTGAACTTGTAAGAGTGTTATAACGTTACTAAGCAGAAATATATTGCTTCAAAGAAAGTAATGTCTCTAGCCTTTCAGACAGAAATAATAAAACTAGGAGAGCTAACTCAGGGCTGAATACTAATACTGGTTAGGATTTTAGTTCATGGTGGTGGACAGTAAAAGTATTTTATTATGGAGGCCATACATATAAAATGCTTTCTGCGTTGTATGAAATTAATCGTTCATGTCGAGAATGTTCATTTATGAGACAATCATCTAAGAGTACGTATGATGAAAAGTGAGGTTATATTTTGTTGTGAATTGCATTGCCATCATATTATTGTGGCTGATATTACTTCTATTGTGTTTAAATTTGGCCTTTGCTGAGCCATGTGATACTCAAACAAAAAAGAAGGAAAGAGTATGACAATTAATCAACTTATGGAGTTCCAATATTTGTTTAATTTGTTAATTTTCAATATTATTGCTCACATAATGTAATTTAACAAACGATTACCTTATAATCTGTGCCTCACATGCCATTACCTCTTCCTAAACGCATTTAACCGAATAAATTATTACAGCAATCCGTCTCGCAAAAAGGCCTATATTTTTTTAGACTTAAGCCTTAGGCATCGTTAGGAGATGCCAATGCCTCGTATGATAGCATTAAATATTCTTTATGTGGATTGATAAAAGCGTTGGAAGCTCCCCCGTGGTTTTGTTACGTGAGAGTAATAACAAGGGTAATGTGGTTTTTAGATAAAATGGAATAAAAGTGTGCAGTCATTTGTAGTTGTACCGGTTCTGGATGTACTTTGTTTGTTGCTTGTATGTATAAGTCTAGATTCAACGAACTGCGTTGTTATAGTATTTTTTGGTGAAAAGCAACAATTACAGAAATTGCTGTTTTTGAGTACCGCAAAAATTAAGTGAACATTTTCGCATTTCATAAAATCGCAGTTCATAGTTTAATTCTTGGCCGGTTTATCTCTACCCTTGTTTGTTAAAAGTGCGAAGAATTTTGGACGTCCTTGATCCATGAGCACAGCTAACGTTTACGGAAATAAAGAAAAACTTTACGAAAATCACTTAACAACTTTGACATTTGATTTCACAAATAAAGAATTCGTAAAACAAAATCTCATTTAACTTGGAAGCTTTGGAAGATACTCAAGGATGAATTAAATTATCATAAGAAGAAATGTCTTCTGTTATCGATTCAGTAGCGCGATTTTTTGCTACTGTCAACAATAGGGTAGGTTTCAGTAATTGTTGAAATCTGATGAACGCCTATAACGGGTGTTGATGAAACTAATTTTTAAGTACATTTTTAAATGTAGGTATCTCCCTAAAAATGATGATTGTCTACAGAGTACAGGTACTATCTAATATTGAGTGTCTGATATTGGAAATGTGCTTAAAAATTAGTTCCTATGGCACCCGCTAAATACGTTGATAATTTGTTTATACATAATTGTCGATAGCTAGCCGGTTGTCGTTAGTCGACAGTAGTATCAGAATCACCCATCGGCTCTAAGTTGTGTATTGGCATTAAGCCGAGTAATCTCATTTATATTCATTTTCCCACAAAACCTCATTGACTTGGCTATGAGAGACTTGGCTACGAAATAATCAGAAGCGTTAATAAAGATAAAACATCTGGAGGGACAATTGATTACATTGCTGGTCCGTTTTCACAGCCGTGACATAAATCATTCGAGCCAGTATGATTAAAGATTGCTTGTGAATGTTCTGACGGTTCTTGCTTATTTGAACAAAAGGAGAAATGGCGACTCGACGATATTTCACACTTTCGAGCAAAATACGTTACCGTTTCGTTATTAAAAATGTTTCAACTGACTTGCTTCCTAAAACGTCTTTGGATATTTTATGAAATATAATTTTATCGTACGACATATTATTATGTATGTGCATACATACATTCATAAAATCACGCTTTTATCCCATAGGGGTGGGCAGAGGCCAAAGAACGCCATTTTGTACGATCCTTACATACATCTTGTCATTGCAACATTTTCAATAAATAAAATGTAATCTAGCCTTCAAAAATAAACATGACATGATATAAAATCTCGTCATTACAAATTTGGCATTATATCGGCAGTAGCCAATAGCAATGCATCTATTTAACGAAAACCTTTCCGTAGCTCGATTTTCTACCACTATCAACTAGCGACAACAAGCTAGCTATCGAGAAATTTTGCACCAAATTCCGATCAGCGCCTCTAGCGGGCTCCGTAGGAACTATTTTGGCAGTATATTTTAAATGTCAAACTGGATACTCTACAGTACCGAGTGTAGAGAATTGCGCGACTGATATCTTCTACATTTGTACTCCCCAGTGCACATAAGCAAAACACAACTTACACGAGAACACATTAGTTACACCCTCTAAATTTTAAAGGCAAGATAAACAGAAACTGCGGCCTCTGGTGATTTCACTAATGCATGTTTTCAAGGTGGCCGCCAAGATTGCTGAGCGTTAAAAATAGAAGCTTTTTGTAAAAGTCTTTAGTTGACGGAGATGAATGTTTCATTTTATACAAAAGCCTAGCATAATACTATGTTGGATACCTTTTTGTTAAAAGAATGTTAATGGATGGTTTCTGGTAGAGATAAGTAGAGTAAGGCCTGTTAGGTACGGGCATTTTATAATATTTTTTTAATCTTAAGTGTATTAAAAGGTTCAAAATATTATTCTAGTCTACTTGTATAAATCTCAGTCCGGCTTCCGGATCATATCAGTCGTCTTTGAAAATTAAGTCGTCAATTTAGCTACAAACAGCATTTTTATGCACCCGTAATGATTCCAGCTTAAGTAATAATTGATCGTTATTCATCCCTCACCAACTTATTAACCAAAACCACGAATCTACCGTTTCCTTCCTCAAATTCATAGCATTCCCTTAATTACCAGTTCTCAAACTATTCTTATTAAGTTCCAGCGAAATGAATCATCAGTCGTTCATTTACGCGGTGTATTTCTCATTCTGCCACCTCAACTTATCGATATAATAAATTATGGAGGGAAACTTTCTTCGCTTCTCGTCTACAACTTATGGCATTTCATTTCCCAGGAGTCTGGAAGTTTTGCTGTAATTATTTGTTTGTTAATAAGAAATATTAATTGGATTATTTACGAGTTTTTCTTTAGAAACGTCGGGTGTGAATATCCATCATAATAAGCTAAGTTCACATTATTATATCGTAACTATCGTGCGTTGTATCAAATTATATATGTATTTTTGATCCCTGCCTTTTAGTGTGGAAATTATTTTCATTATCATTATCATCTACCTATATATATATATAGGTATAAGTATTATCTGGACATCAATCAGACCATGAATACCTCAACTGAAAATACCTTAGACTTTCATATTCTAACATAATTTTCCTCGAGTAAAATATTTTTAATAATAATAATAATAAATCATTTTATTTTCAAGCTACAATGGCTCATAGATATATACCTTACAAACTAACATATATATTAAATATATCATATTGTTATTAGTAAATAAAACTTAAGACTATGTTAGTAGCACTTCACTTAAACACAGTGTCGTTGATGCTATCCTGTGGTATAAGTCCGCGGAAGCGACGGAATACCACGCCCTGGGGCCAAAAGTCCTCCTTCATGACGAGGGGCAGCACATCGTTTGGGACGCGCACCACGAACGACTTGAATCCGACGTTACGGCGCGCCTCCAACAGCTGCACCCTCATCTGGTACTTGGTCCTCTTACTGATATACGTCACGACATCCTCCTTCTTGGTGAGGTAGTGCAGACGTGAGACGAACACCGGTGTGGTCGGTATCGCGGCTCTTAAGCACGGTGTTGGCTCTTTAGGAGCCGTACCGCTGCGATTCTGGGTTCGTGTGGCGCGCTTTTTCCTTTGAACCTTCACGAAACCCTCGTCGTCTTCGTTCCCATTCCCCGTATCATTTGGTAAGAATTTGGTTTCGGGAACAGCAGTGCTCGCCGTAACGCTCGCAAAGTCTCTTATTTGAGTCTTCACGGGGGCTGCAGGCCGTGGCAGCGGGACGGGGCGAGCAGTTCGCGCGACGTCACATGGTGATGTCACAGGGGCAGGTGCGGGGGTGGGGGGCGCGGGGGCGCTGCACTCCACAGTACGCGACGGATGCGCTGGCGTCGAATATGCTGACGCAGAGTTCAACGACGGCGAATCGACGACTCGCCGGCACGTGTTGACATTCGATGCATCGGGTGTTGACCTAGAAACCGACACCTTAATGCGCAAATCGTTTATTTCTTTACGCAAATCGGTGACGGTATTCTGGGATGCATCTAACTTCACTAGCACATCCGCAAGGCTGGCCCTCAGCGACACGATGTCCTTCAGAAGGCTGGTTACATCGACGTGGTCGAAGGTGACAGGGGGCAGCTTGTGCAGCTCCTTCGCCACAAACGTCGGCACATCGTCGGGATCAGTCTCCTTGAGTAGCGTGATGATGTCTTGGATGCTCTTCTTTGTCCCGTCACGCCGGCGGGACACCATCTGGTCGCGCTTATTCAGCGTCGTGAACAATAGCAGCTTGGCAGCTGCAATGTCCTCTTCACTGAAGTTACTCGCACATATCTGGATGGCTGACACTTCATCCATCACATCCAGTTTTTGCTGCAAAAACGCCAGTAACTCATTCGCAATAAGTTGTGTACCCATCGCGAAAAAGAACTTAGTCGAGCGTCAGCTTGCGCCGCGCTTATCAAATTAATATAAATAATAACACGTCTGCATTAGAACACGACGCAAGCGAGAGTTTTTATTCGCTGGAACTCAATTAACAAAAGGTCAGAAATGTCGTTCATTTTCTCCACACTTATAATCAAGAGCCAGTGGTAGGTGTATGAAATCCAATAAATATTATTACAACGCTTATTACGTGAACCTTTACAAGTTGTGACATTATTGAAAACATGCTACTTATGTTTTAATTCAAAACTGTTACATACTTCTGGCTGTTTACTACGTGTCATTTAAAAGTATTGCCTTCTTCGTTATGAAAAGTATTCTGTTATGTTAATAAACAGTTACTGGTTATATGTTCAAGCTGAATAGATTTATTATCAAATCCTGAATGATTATATTTTACCACGACCATTTTTTTAACTACCCTTCAAATTTTAAAAAGTATATTCAAGACCATAATTATAACATAACCATGAACCATCTCTAGAGTCACAGTCAGATTAGAAAAAAGTAGTTTTTAAGCTCATAAACTCGTTCTATATATTTTACATCATAATGTGCTGAATAACTTTCAGGTCTAAGTACTTATTCTGGTCACACAAAACCACGGGAGACAGCTAGTGGCTGACGTAAACTGTGTTAGAGATATAACGGCGCACTTACAAGATAAATAACTTAGGGCCACACTTCTCAAGTAGTTGAGAACTTTTAACGACCTGCCTCGTGTGCCTATGTACTTGTCTGTGCTAGAAACGTTTTAGCGTTATTTCACACTGACCGACGATATAAAATAAAGTCGTTTTAGTGAAACTATTAATAACTCAAGAACGGCTGAAGTGATTTGGCTGAAAATTACTGGAGATGTACATTTGTAACCACTATTCATCAAATTTTATAGACTACTAGCTAACCCCGCAAACGTTGTTTTGCCATAAAGATTTTAAAAAAAGTGTCACTTAGGGGCATGAAAAATAGATGTTGGCCGATTCTTAGACCTACTCAATAATATGATCACAAGGTTTCATGAGAATCGGTCAAGCCGTTTCGTAGGAGTACGGTAACGAAAACTGTAACGCGAGAATTTTATATATTAGAGCGATAATGTCTGGCGCTTTAGTAAACTCATTAATTGAGGTTTTTGCGTACTTTATAAGGCCGAGAAATTGTGTAGCATAGCGGCGTGTTGCAAGTGAACGACACTCATGACGTATATTTTTTGGTCATCGTAAACGTCCAGTCCATTTTCCTTACATTGGTTCATGTAAACAGTCTCTAACTAGAAGTGTCCCAACTAGGAATACAAAGTTATCTTAACTTGTAAATGTGGTTATCGAGGTTGAGTTCGAATGGACCTACCGAATTTGATCGACTATTGGTAATAAGTGAAATTAACGCATATACTTTCACTTATTGTAACTTTATTATGTTACATAACAATATAGATTGAGCCCCGTTGCCAGTAGATGTGGGGTTTTTACAGTTATTTTCAAATTCTGCCTGTATTTTTTTTATCGTGTATGTAGTACAACGCTTTTTTGTAAATCGTAAAACTGACCTTTGGTTTAAGAAATTCAACAGTCACTCAAGAGATATCATTTTTTTTACTCGAGCAATAAAACTCAAATGAATAATTCCATTTAACTTTGTGAGTACAAACCTTGTATACTTTACTTTTTCTTTACGTTTCTTAGAAAATGAATGAATGTAAACTTCGAAGGTCAAGAGTGAAATATAAACGGAGGAAATAAAAGGCTCGATGGCGAAGTCTGAAGCATATTTAATTCTGACTTTAGGTATTAAATAAACATTAGGATTTCAAATTGGAAAATTAGTACAGCTTTCGGGATTGGACTTATGTTTATTCGAGTCCTTACAAAATCCAAGAATTACTGGCCAGAAATAAATTAAAAAGAAGTTGGGGTATTCTTTATTCAAAAATTATCTCTGTTATGTTTTTATTATCTTTTTTATTTTAATTTGAAATTATTGTTATGTAGCGAATTTGTTTCTGATTATGTAAATGTTTCACATTATCAATTGAAATGGAAATTATTTATTTATTTCAAGCAAAAAGAACAGAGAAAATTATTTACATACATTTTCCTTCCCAAATATTACTGGCCGGTAAAAAGTTACAAAGATATTTCGTATTTAAATTGGAATCATTAACATAATATTGGCTTATTTGTCATCGCCACAGTTTCGTATTATTTATTCGTTAAATTCGTTGCACAGATTAACACATATTATGCCAATATGGAAGAATTAATGAAAAACGCGCACGGTAGGTGTGCAAATATATTTCGATATTTTAATTTAAACAATTTCATGTTTCAGTTAAAGTCAATATTTATATGACTATAAGTGGTAGGTTTTGCTTGATAATAAATAGTCTGACATCTCGGTAATGAGCTCGGTTTGTCTAAATTATGATTGATAATACTATGTAGTGTTTAAATAAAGTAGCTGTATTAGTCAGCTGCATGCACGCAACTTGCGTCACTGTTGCTCTAAATGCAAGATTTTATATCTCTACACTAGCAGTGAACCTTGCATACAAGACTCCACTAAGTTACCGGACTATATATACATTCTTACAGCCGTAAAACAAGACAAATTATTTATTTCCTCAAATATGGTATAGGTAGATGACAATAAGAAAAAAAGACGTTTTAAGACGCCTTTTTCTAAAGCTGCAATGAACTCATAATCAAAACAGTAAATGCAATTAGTATTACAGAAATATGCCTGTATTTCGTGATATTTCCAGTAAAGCGTGGTGTTTGGATTGTCCCGTAGATTTACGCTCGCACACTGCGACTGAACTGCGCTAATCCGCATTATGCAGGCAATACTGCACTGAGTTACCGCGATATACTCATTTTATTTTAGAAACTGCCTTTGTGGTAATGAATATAACTATTCTCGTATTTATAAACAAGTTCAGTGGCAAAGGAATTTTGTTTTTTATGTTATTATATCTTTTTCTAATAATATTACACTCGTCATACGGAATGTGATACGAATGTCTTTTAAAAAGCTACCTTTAGATTCTTAACACAGACTGTTTTTGATACAAAACTGTTCATGACCTAATTCTTTAATTCAAAGTTAGATTTTACTGTTTCTTTAATCCAAACTTAGATTTTACTTATTCATATGTTAAAATTATACATTCAATGTTAATAAAGCCAACTGGGATTTATTTAGAGGTAGACAGACAGGTCTGAAAAAAATTACGACGAAATTGTAAATACAAAAAATATTATAAAGCGCTGTGGTGTGACTTTGTTTTTCTTTTTTTTTAATCTAGTGTCATGTTTCCCCTAAATTAGGCAGGCGCCGTCAAGCCTTAAAGAAAACAGATGCTCCTTTTAACGATTGTTCAATATTCATTTTTTTCCCTTTGTTTCAGTGTCATGCCCGGCCCCCCTCAAGAACCGCGACTTCGTGCTCCAGCGGTCATGGCTGGACACGGGTGACGAGAAGATGATCCTCAACCATTCCGTCTTCCATAAAGATTATCCACCGAGGAAGGGATACGTCAGGTAAACCTTTCACGATTATAACAACTTTTGATGGCTTCGCTTTTAAATTATTCATAGATTATATTGTTCTAGAAAGTTGTTTCGATTTTGGTAGACAACATTTTTGTTATAACGAGTTAGAATTATGCTTATGAATAGATCCGAATACTTTAAATTACGCGTGCGTGTGTATAATCCAAGAAACGAATTAAGTCATAATCAAACAATTTTATTCAATGATCCATTTCCAAAACGGGAGTGGATCCACAGAGGGGCCACTATTATCGACAACCGGCTAGCAATAAAAAATTGTATAAAAATCTGATCAGCGTAATTCTTCAGTTAATTTTATTGCCAAATTCTCGAAACTCTTTAGTGCCGACGTTAGAGAGTGGCGCTGCTGTTCTTTTCAAAGTTCTTCTTTCGTTATTTTTTTTATTATTAATTACTTGTATTGCTATATTTCTATTATACTATGTCTCTTCAAAATTAATATAAGTGATGACGTCCATCTCTCGTATCTAAAATACCTGCGGTGTGCGCAAACCGAGGGTGTGATACGAATGTGTAATCACCTCGTGACCACGCCGACCTCAGCGCTGGCTTTGCGTTTTGAGCTGCGGTCAGTTATGCGGATTTAGAGCACATTTGTGCAGCCTCGTACGTTCCTACTTCGTGTTTTACTCGTCCTTTTGTGTTTTTTACTGAATTATCTGCAAGATCATCGTAGTTTTTTCACTGTATTCACTTTAAGACCGAAGGTGATAAATAAATCTATGATTTAGTGAGCTTCAAGTTATCATTTTCGTCTCGTAAGATATGTAGATAAGTGATGACGCCACTGGATGAAAGATTTTTAAATAGCAGTTCATGATTTTATCAATATCTGACATTTTCTCGGTAAAATTAATGCTACTATTTAGATCAAAATTTACTGAGCTACAGCTGAAATTAAACATAAGATTACAAAATATAATCCTTTATGCAAAAACGCAGGTAAAACATATTTGAAATTTTAATAAACTTTCAGTTACAAAAGTACGCGAGACAATTTATGATTATTTCTTCTACAGCTCTGAGAAAACCTGCGTAAAATCTACATAAATGTGTAGTATCATTGCAGTATAAAAACAGTGAATACTTACATTGTTCCAGAGAGAACTGAAGCGGAATGAGAACAATATAATGTAGGCGGGGTGCGCGAGTTTGCGCTAAAAACCTATTACGTGTTGTTTAATCAACTGTGTATGCATTATTTGTCTTACTTTTAACATTAGTTTTGTTGAAAACTTTAGTTAGCGTTTATTTGGACAATCAGTTTGTTTTGTGTGTGACTGTAGCTAAATAAATAAATGGCCGCAGTGATAGTTACAATATTGAGCATGATTTTATTGCTATTACGATACTCAATTTAAGGCATAATACTCTGCGTTTTTAACCACGTAAACATTTAATTGTTTTGCCCCCAAAAGGTATACTAAAGGATTTGTAGTGATTTTTCTCCGAGACTATATTAGTAAAGAAGGTTTATAACGTATTTGATCATAATTTACTTCACTCTGGCGTATAGGGTATTTACCTAGCTGTAATTATAGAAGTATTTATAGTGTAAATAAATAAGTATGTTCATTAATTTATATTTAGATTGTGCACTTCACTCCACACAAATTGGTGTAACACAATCGCTTCCGCGTCTCAGCTCGACACTTTGGCTACTTCAAAAACACCTTTTATACGAACGAGCCTAATTTATTTGATTTACGCCCGTAAATCTCGCTTGGGGGGTGGTTGCCGCAACTGACAAAGCACATCGCTTTGAATAATGAGCGTAGCAGCTTGGCCGCGATCGTTCCCGGAGTGGGAGATTAAGAATTAAAATGAGTAATCAAAGTGAAGCTTGTTTTAATGATACCACTACTTTTCTTTAAGTTTTCTGTTCTAGAAAAGTTGTATCCATTGCTGAAACGCTTTTAATTGATTGCTATTGATATATATTATAAATAACGGACTGGCCAGAATTTATCCGGGTAAAGTACAATTTTATCCAGTTCATTCCATTTCTGTGATAATTTTGATCCCATCCATCCTATACGAACCATGTAAGTTAGAAATATATTTAAAAAAATAACCTTACCCTTATATTTAGTGTCGTCTTTCAAGAGTAAAGTGTGTACGTAAATATGTACATTTCGGTAATTCATTTATATTATATAGATTGGATTTGTATAGTAGCGATATTATAACTTAATCTTAGTAAGCCAAAGTCTGTAATACTACTGATCATATACCTATCACAAATACTAAAAATACTGTCTTAAAGTTTGCGTCTACAAAATATTTACTCGAAAAATGTACCTGGCCGTTAAACCAAAGATGTCGGAACTTAATTTACATATTCACTTGAAATCCGAGACAAAATACGTCTAGTAAAGCCTCCTCAGAACCTCACAGTAAATTCGTTAGTGATTTAGAATTGAAATTGTAAATATTAACCTTGGAAGTAAATTTAATCTAGGGTCTGTTCATTACGCCCCTGGGACACATTGCGAATTGGAAACATATTTTAACTAATATAGAACATTGTTGGTTAAGATTAGATATAGTATATATGTTTATTTAATTATACTACTGTGGTGAACCTAAATTCCACCTAAACTCCTTCTACTCTATGGTAGATGCCATATATTAATCATATAACGATTTGGCATTCTCTGTCAATAAATATATCAAACACGTAATGCTCGTATTTTATTAATACATAATATTGGCGACGAGGAAAAACTGAACCTAAATGGAAAAGCTACGTAAAAAACGGAGCACCCTACGTGGGATGCTCACCAGACTCGATACCTACATCGAGCAGAGGGCGACGATGTCTGACGAGGACATCACCGCTCGCTCCGCAGCCTTGAAGGACACCATAACAGCACTGCGAGAGTTACAAGAGAAGATAGAAAACAAAACCATAGATGATAACGATGAAACAGCGTATTTACACGAACAAAATTACGGCTACGAATTCGAAGAACTTCACACTATTTTAGTATCAAAACTTTTAACAAAAAAAACCATTATTCAAGGTCAGCGACAGGAAGACCAACATAGAATATACCAATACCATAAGATTATACCAAAAATACAATTTAATCCTTTACATGAATCAGAAACGTTCAATAACTTTAAAAAACGTCTGGAAGTGTACTTTAGACTTAATGAAATTACTGAGCCCCACATGAAGACAAATATTCTTCTGTCTACATTATCACCAGAACTCCATGAAAAATTATGTGATTTAATAGCACCAGACGAACCATTGAATAAGACATTTAACGAAATTACTGAAACACTTGACGACTACTTAGACCCAAAACCTAGCAAATGGGTTCTACAACATAAATTTATATCGAGAACTCAAAAATCGGATGAAACAGTAGCGCAATACGCCGCAGATTTAAAAAAGCTCACTACCAACTGCGAATTTAAATGTCAACACTGCCAGAAAAACATTTCAGAAAGCTTTTTATCTCTTCAACTCATAAGAGGATTGAAAGATAGCGACGCACGTACAAAAATTTTACAAGACCGAACAGTATGTACATTTAAACACCTGACACAGATTGCAACATCTATTGAAATGAGTAAAGCAGAAAATACATCAATGCTTCCGAATGAACAACCAAGTAGTGACAATATCAATAAAATTTCCACTGATTCCTACAATAATTCAAAAAAATCTCCTTTTAGAGGAATCACACCAAGAGATTTAAAAGGGAAATGTTTCCGCTGTGGTTTAAATCACGAAACCAAGAAATGTAGCGCTATAAACATAACATGCTATAAATGCAAGAAGGTCGGACACTTAGCTAGTGTGTGTCTACAACGGCGCTCAGATGCGAAGCCCAGTAAGACTACACCGGATATAAATCAATTAAACGACTCAGCGATAAGCGATGATGATGAATGGAATGATATTAATGTTATATCTGGTGAAACATCCGAAAAATACATGATAACGGTACACATTGAACATGCTAAGATGAAAATGGAATTTGACACTGGAGCCACACTTACTTCTATGTCATTACGAGACTACAGAAAATTGAAAATCGGCAAAAGAATCTTTAAAACTAATATAAAACTCAAAACATATACCGGCGAAGTAATCGAACCTGCAGGTGTTGCATACGTTCAATGCAGATGCCAAGGAAAAGAATTCCACGGTAAATTATACCTCATCAACAACAACGTTGACCCCGTTTTTGGCCGGAGTTGGATGAAAGAACTCGAAACTCTAAATTTAGCAGATATAAAAACTTTACAGCAATCAGAAAATCTAGAATTAGACCAGCTTTTGGAACTTTACAAGACATCAGTATTTCGATCCGACTTAGGCGAAATACCCAATTACAGAGGACACCTAAATCTACAAGAAAACACAAGACCAATTTTTATCAAACCACGTAGAATACCGTACGCTTTAAAAACCAAAGTGGATGAAGAGATCGAGCGACTATGCAAACAGGGTGTCATCACGAAAGTCGACCACTCTGATTGGGGTACTCCAGTGGTACCAGTTGTCAAACCGAATGGGAGTATCCGATTGTGCGCTGATTATAAAGTTACACTAAATAAAGTCATACAAGATGAACAATATCCAATACCTATGATAGAAGATATATTTGCAGAGATGAACGGAGGTAAACTATTCTGTACACTCGACATCACCCAGGCATATCTCAACATGACAATGGATGAAGAAAGCGCAATGCTACAAACACTAAGTACGCATCGAGGCACTTTTAAGGTGAACCGCCTAATGTTCGGCGTTAAGGTCGCGCCGAGCCTTTGGCAGAAATTTATGGATAAACTCCTTCAAGATCTCGAAGGTGTAAAATGTTTCTTTGATGACATCATCATTCAAGGCATCAACAAAGAACAATTACTACAGAGACTTAAGCTCGTGTTAGACAAACTAAAAGAAAGTAACCTACGAGTAAACAAAAATAAGTGCCACTTTTTCAAAACAAGCATCGACTATTTGGGACACACTATCGACAAAGAAGGTCTACACAAAAACAGAGACAAGATTAACGCAATAATTAAAACAGAACGCCCAGTCAACACCGCAGAATTGAGGACATTTCTTGGAATGGCAAATTTTTACAACAAATTTATACCCAACCTATCATCGATCACGAATCCACTGAACAACTTACTCAAGAAAGAATCTAGTTTTCGATGGTCTACAGAATGCGAACAGAGCTTTATACACATTAAAAAAGAAATTCTAAGCGAAAGAGTACTTATACATTTTGATCCCAAGAGGCCCTTGGTTCTTGCAACAGACGCATCTCCACTGGGAATCGGAGCAGTACTATCACATAGACTCCCAGATGGATCAGAAAGACCGATAGCATTCGCTTCCAGAACACTATCGGATAGCGAGAAGAAGTACAGCCAAATTGACAAAGAAGCTACTGCCATATACTGGGGATTGAAGAAGTTCTTTTATTATTGTTACGGTAGAAAATTTATCCTAGTGACAGACCATAAACCACTGACAATAATTTTCCACCCACATCAAACGTTACCAGCAATGAGTACAATGCGATTATTCCACTACGCTCATTTCTTATCTGGATTTGACTACAACATTGAATACAGAACTTCGCCTAACAACTCAAATGCAGATTACCTATCCAGGTTCCCAGTAGAAAACACAAAGGCAAACAAAATGGACCAGAATTACAGCTTTCAACTTCAACAAATACATACCATTAATGTCAACCCAAATATCATAGCGAAAGAGACAAGCATTGATTCCGATTATACACCATTAGTACTCGCATTACAAACTGGCCGATCACTTAAAACGCTCGGTTACAATGATAATGAATTTACTTTACAAGATGGATGTATACTAAGAGGAACGCGAGTCTTAATCCCAAAAACATTACGCGAACGAGTGCTGGACGAACTACACCTCGGTCACCCGGGCATTGTGAAAATGAAGCTACTGGCCCGCAGTTTTGTATACTGGAAAGGAATTGACAATGATATCGAAACAAAAGTTAAGTCCTGTAGAACATGTAGATTACAACAAAATGAACCAGAGAAAGCACCACTACACCACTGGGAACACCCAAAGGGCCCCTGGCAAAGGCTTCATATTGATTTTGCCGGACCTGTTTACGGATACTATCTTTTAATAGTTGTAGACGCATTTTCGAAATGGACAGAGATTATACCTACTAAATCAACGACAAGCTCTTGGTGCATCCAAAAATTGAAAGAACTATTTTGCACCTATGGAACACCTCTACTCCTTGTCTCAGACAATGGCCGACAATTCGTATCGGGAGAGTTCGAAAAATTTCTAAAAGACTGTATGATTTCGCACAAAACCTCTGCTCCATACCACCCTGCAACCAATGGACAAGCTGAACGATACGTACAAACAGTCAAGAGAATCTTACGAAGCTTAGAGGGAGAAAGGGGTAATCTTCAAGAGAAACTTGTCATGGTAAAAACTCGCCTCAGACGGACACCAAACTTGAATGGTCAGACACCTTATCAGTTAATGTTTGGAAGAGAAGTTCGAACAGCATTACACTGCATGTTAAGAAACACCCATAAAAAAACTACATCAAAACATCAAGAGATCAAGGTCAGACAGTTGGAAGTCGGCGAACGAGTACAGGCCCGTGACTACACGAGTGCTAAGCACCATTGGCAGTTTGGTACTATCACAAGACGTCTAGGCCGACTTCATTATGAGATCCGCACCGACAACGGCGATGTCTGGCGCCGACACCTCAACCAGGTGTTGGCTGCATCTTATATTCAGCAGAACAGCTAAGAGGTTAGGAGGGGAGAAATGTGGTGAACCTAAATTCCACCTAAACTCCTTCTACTCTATGGTAGATGCCATATATTAATCATATAACGATTTGGCATTCTCTGTCAATAAATATATCAAACACGTAATGCTCGTATTTTATTAATACATAATAACTACTTATTTTCTTTTCTATTTAAAGATAAATGTGGCTCGCTGTTTCACTTGCGTTTATTGTAGTAATTGGTCAGTTTCATTAGCTACTTTTATTTTCTTGTTTTTGTCTTTTCCATTCATGTGGTTATCATACATACATACTTAAAATCACGTCTTTCTCCCCAAGGTGGGTAAGCACCAACAATGAACATAGTATTGATATAAAATTAGTTATCACACCAAAAACATTTGAAATGCTACTTGAACTACACGCAGCAAAAGAAACGTAACTTTTTAAATAAAAAAATGTTGGATAAAGATATGTGTCAGTATTTCAACGTTTGTCATCAAGTTAAAACATGACCAATCAATAAATAAATAACACCACTCACCCTCGTTTCACCACTTCATAGTACAACATTCCTACTTGTTATTCCATGGAATATCCGGAACCAAAAGGTCATAACACCCCGCCATGGAAAAAAATCGATACACCATTCACTTTCACACCCGCTTGACTTTTACTCTGTCACGGGAAAAAACGTTTTTTCTTTGAAAAAACGTTTGAGATTGTCACAATTTCATTGTTATTATTTCTACTAGACCGTTTTCTTTTTAGATGTGTTTATCTCAATTAGTTTTACATTTTAATTGTTAGTAATATTATTATTTTTCCTAGCGCCATTAGAAGCCGAAAACGCGAACGACTGTCAGTCTAACATATAACAGTCTATATAGTCATAACTTGACTTCAGGTTTAATTTCCTAATCGCGAAACCTTTGGACCTAAGAAAGAAGGGTTAGCATATATATATGCAATAATATTTCTAGTACATACATAATAGCACTCTTTTTTTCCATAGAAATAGGCAGAGATCAAAGAAAATGTTTCGTAAAATGTAGACTTTCTAGACTAAAATAACCTAAAAACTCACTAATACTTAGCTTTTATGTGACCTATAAAAATACTATCCACTTTCCACTAACCTCTAATCTTTAAAACAACACAAAAAGATCTGAAAATCATTTAAGAGAGTAGGATTTTCACAGCGCTATTAGTGAGAGCTGTTGAAATGGCCGGGTGTATTTAATTAGGCGTTTGTTCGCCTGGATGAACGTAGGCTCTAGGGAGCAGTCTTCAACGGCGCTGTTCACAATTGATCTCGGCTTTTAAAGCTTTTGGACGGAGTTTTAGTTTATGGGAACGATAAATTGTAGTGGAAAACTAGCATTGATTTAGATACAAATGAAGGTTTAGGGCATTTGCTTGAACCTATTCTTGAACTTGAAACGAGACAACTCTCGCTCTAAGAATTGCTTTTGTGTCGCGGGGACTTCAACAAACAACGGAAACAACAAGTACTAGACCCGAAACAACTACTACGGATCGTACAAATATTTGTTCCATGTGTGAATCGAACCCACGACCTCTTGACGCACTGACAGTGGCGTGGCAACCACCTTGGCTACTGCGCCACGGAGGCCGTCAAAGATTATGATAACTAAAATGATGTTTTATAAGACGTAAAAATATATGAGAAAGAAAATTCTGATTCGAACTATAATCCATCTAGCTAGCCTATAACTTTACAGAGAATTATGCGCATTCCTGCGGCTGATCTGCGTTCTACGTCAGTGTACTTATCTTTAACCTCTATTCTCGAACATAATCTAAGTTTTTTTTGTGTAGGTACATTATAAATAACATCTGCAGTGCAATCCTCTAAGGTATTGTCCTTGATGTTGCAACTTTACACGGACATCAAAACTTTTTATCGCTGTAAAAACGTACTCATTAAACATTCATATGCTTTCTCATAAAATAGTTAAAGCATTGGTGCATATTTTCTTTTTTCTACAGCTATCTCCCTATCTCCCTGAGCAGATAAGAGCAAAAGTTAGTGTTTTCAAATAATTTTGTCAAGTTGTGGTCGTCGTTCGACCGTTAAGGCACGCGTGGTCTTTGGAAAATCCAAGCCTTTCCGAGTGTATTATTTATAGCCCTGCATTTTCCATCAAAATTGGTACAGAATCAGAAACAAACAAACAAGCGAAGTTACTTTTATATTAGTGTGTTATTCATTAAATAAACTATCAATAGTTAACGGATTAATATAATGTTCACTAGTTTTAGCTGTGGAAGGTCGTGTTAATAACAAAATACTTATCATAAAGTTTATGATGCTGTAATCTACTGTTTACGGGCGCGTATTTAATTGCAAACATGACTCTTGTATGTTCACAACCTTTTCTTCATATTCATTGTAATATACTTCAATTTAGTATAATATCACCTCTTAATAATATGATTGTAAGGGTCGAGGACCCAGACTATGAAATTATGGAGACTACTTCATGAATACATGATCAACCACGAATGCTGTAGTACTAGTGTTAGGCAAAATAGTAATTATTATCAATATTTCTTATATACCAAACATGTAAATGCATAAAACTTTATAAATTTTAAGAGTTCTGTTACATACATTATCCTAAATCTACACTTTTTAAAAGACCAGTATCCTTGTCTTCCTATAGAAGAGCTCGTCTGCTGTAATACACCTTCAAAACTTTGAATCATAACCATTACTTTCAAAAGTCTCATCGCATTTACTTAAACTAGTTTAACATTTAAGTTGTTATGTGTACAAACTGGGATAGTTTAGAAACTAATTGTCTAAAGTTATCATAACATTATAACAATAAAATTATAACTACACTTATAACAAGGCTATATTGAAGGGCATAACATAATATAGAAGGTAACAATAGAGAACACTCAGACGAATAATATAATATTTAGTACACGTCCCAACCTGACCTGTGTTAATAAACTTGTATGACAAATAATCTCGTAAAGCCGTGTTTCTAACGGTTGTTTTACTGAAACGCTCAACGGAACACGTACACAGAATTTATTAAAGCGATTTTCGCGAAGTAGTAAGCTTGTACGTGGGAGATTGGTGAAAACTTATTACTAGTTTTGCTCGAAAATTTAGCAAACTATTATCATTAGTTTTCTCATTTGTCATATTTTTTTTAGATTTTATCGCGTTAAACATTTTGTGTCTGTGTCAAAATTTGATATAGATTCGGACCCCATAAATGTAGAATACATGGATGTAACTAATTAAGTTAGTAAAGATTGTAACAAGTGGCGTTCTATGGTCCTTTTCCGTTAAATAGAGTGTAAATTTTACTGTGTACTAGTATGTAATGGAAATAACCCCAGAAATAACACAGGTTAACATTGACCATATTATTATGCTCCGTTAATTATAATACGTAGTTGGCTACGGAAATTCAAGTGGGTTCTTACCTCTGCATTCATCAATATCAAATAGAATAGCTTGACTTTACAGACTACAATAGATTCAGCTTCATTGACGGCTATTTACCGATCTTTGTACAATAAATATTCACCCATTCTAAAACGACCTTTACTAAATATATTACATGTAATATTCAGAAGGTAAATTAATCCCTCTTGTTATGTTTTGAGCTTTTTGGTTAAGTGTTTTTCAAAGTATAAAGCCGCTTAGAAAAGGTACGCTTAGAAGCACTCAATAAGTAATAGACTATAAAACATTTTCGCAAATATTTATAGTTCCAATATTTATATAATAATAACAAATTGGCTACAGTAACGTGAGTGTGATGTTTACTATGAAATTTATTTAAAAAAGGTCTTAAAAATATTTCGTTAGTACGCTGCTATGATTATTTTATGAAGAGGTCATGAATACACTATAGAACGTTTTAAAAGCCTAAAAAGAATTTGACCTGATGAATGGGATACGAAAAACTATTGAAAGATGTTATTGTGTGATTTCACTTAAATAAACTTAACAGTAGGTGGGCCTCCAAACAATGAGAAAAGACTCAAGAAAATCTTCTTACATTGGACAAAAGTTTTGAAGTAAATATTGTCATATTCCAGCCGCGTCCTAACAAAACCTTTTGGTCCTCACGTGGGTGGAGAGTGGTCGCGTTTCATTAGTTTATTTGCACAATTTGCTCGCCACTCCACCGATTAGATAACGTATCGTGCACGTCAATCCGTGACTGTCAACGCACTGTGTGACGCTTTGCAGAACTTCCTTCTTCATCTATTGAGGTTGATCAGAATCTATCTATTGCTGCCTATGTTTGTATTAATGTAGAACTGAAACATGGGTACAGATCACAATCAGTTTCAGAAATATTTGTTCTCCGTCTCACCTCCTGTCTTACTTCTTTTGTGGGAAAATATTTACTAATTTTAATGTTGCTTTTGTTTGATTGTAAAATTACTAAATACTTTGAAGCAATAACAACAACAACTACTTTTTATTGTGAAAATGCTTTTGAAAATATTTCAATGAACTGGCACACCTCAAACATTATACAGAACGCAGGATGATTTTACTTGTGGCAAAAGCTAAAAGGTCATCATCACAGTTTAATTGTTTTCCGTGTTTCAAATAGGTCAAGTATTTCTGATGAGGCCGTGTTTGACTGTGCGTCATGTACTTCACGCTCGTGGCGGATATTTAAGGTTCTAAATCGTAGCATTAAGACAAATGACGTCACCAAAAGTTACAAATTAAATTGTTTCAATTCGATAAAGACTAAAGATCTCGAATGAATGATTGAACATAAACGAGAAGTAACTACAGTCATATTCAGCAATATATTTCTTTTATAAACATATATAAAATCGCGCTGATTTTCCTTTTTGTATTTTATATTACTTTTAGTGTAAAAAATGAAATGAAAAACTTGATTTATATTAAGTATTTCTCATACGGACTTGGTAGCAAACTTAATTACACCGACATCATTTCAGAACTATAATTTTGTACGCCAAAATAACATTTTACTTGCTCGAGGCTGTATTCCACACGGAATAATTTGAATGTAATATTATTATGTTACGGAAAGCTGTTTTGCCTCTTATAATCTTAAGGGATTGTGAATAGTAAGATGTTATTTCTGATGAATTGTGGCTGAGCTATGAACGGAACGATTGGTTTCCGCGGTGAGCTGCGTTGTTGCGGTCAAGCATTTGGCAAAATCGTGTTGCAATTGCGAGACTAGAACGATTACTCTTCGTTTAAGACCTTATTTTGTAAAAGAATTCCAAAAAGAAATATCTATCTCGTAGGTTAGAAGCTTAAGGCTTTCTAGTCGATCAAATCTGATTAGTGAAAGATTAGCGAGATTAAGCAGTCTTTATTCGTCAATCAATTGAAATATACCCGCTAATCTTATCAGCCCCTTTCATAAGATTATTTTAATACTGTTAACTGATTTTTATTTTCTACTTCCAGCAATAATACAAAGTGAAAATTGTAACGTTTGACATAAATGTCACTTTTAAAAACGTACAGCAATAATACGTCGCAAGAATTGTAGCGTAAGAAATAGAAGTAGCAAATAAGCTTACAAACATAGCAACAAAGCTACTACTATATAAAATACCTATTAGAGCAACTAAGTACAAACCGATGTCCTTCCACGGTATAAGGAATCGGTAAGGAGCTTAGTAATTGGATATTTTCTCTTGACAACGTAAAATAACGATAGTAGAGACAGTTATGTAGGTCGAATCGAAGTTACGACAATTTCACCGTACTGTTTTATAGGTTCGTGTTATAATTTATGTTCTTTAAGGGTTAGGCGAAGGTGTGTTCACTTACTTTTAAAGTATTTATGAGGTAATGGAGCGAGTCTATTAACATTTGTGGGGTGTGGAGTACGGATCAATAGTGCCAGCTGAAATCGTGAAAGTGAAACTATTTTTACTGTATTCTTAGTTTAGGAATTAAATCTAAGATTTATTTATAAAGCGGTGAATATGAAAATAACAACCTAGTTTTCGGTAGATGAAGCAAAACTACTGGCAAACAAATAAAAATACAGTCAGAACTTGTTAAATTGAAATATACTGATATAAGTATAAGTAGATCGGTTAAAACTAGCGGCTATTGTCATAGTTATAAGGTGAAAACAAATTATTTATATGATGCACTAATGATAACTGTTTATTAAAGTATTTTAAAGTTCATTTCGGTACAAAATTCTTATAATTGGCCGTCCGGAATCCATCACATTTAATTACCTCTATGGGAACGCACAGTCGTTAGCACCTGGAATTTCCCACTAGTGTTTCGGCAATATTTACGGTTGGCTCCACTCAAAAGCGCCTTACCAAAAACTCATGCATTCCTACTGAGTTCAAGTGGTTTCATTTATTCAATGCTTTTAAACCAGGTTTTTGGCAAGCACCTACTTTAGGCAGGTGGCTAGCCTGGCTTTAAACTAGGGCGTTTGAATATTTCAAGTTGTATAGCTTTAATGGCTTCTTGCAATTACATAAGCAAAGTGATTTAAGGCCACGTTTATCATATTGTTGATTAGAAAAGTTAAGGTAATTACATTGCCTATACAGCAATATTACGTTTACACTAAAGCCGTTTTGGCTATAATGTAGTTATGTGCAGGGATATTTCGTGTCACTTTCGTGCCGTGACTGAAAATTGTTGGCAGAAAAGTGTCTACATAAAAGTGACCACGTTGGAAATCTACCATTGCGCGATTTTCTATAGTCGGTACTATCGAGTATCGAGAAATTAACATTAAAAAAGTACTAAACAATGAGTTCCTACAACATCCGCTAGGCTATTTTTCGATAGCTAACCGATTATCAATAGTTAAAGGTGGTGGAGAATCGCGCTACTAATCTAGTATTCTTATTCCAAACACAACTGGCTTAAGTAAGTTTACAAAGCGTTTGTGTATTATTTCCAAGATATCTCCAAAGCAACTGCATCTGAACGAAGTAATCTTACGTTAGAAGGTTCTACAAACATCGATGTGACAGACAAAGCGATCTCAAAGAACGTTCTGAGCATGACACGGAGGTGAAACACAAAGCAAGCTAGACAACAGCCTCGAACCTTTGACGATAAACGCTCAAACTTGCTTACAGATGAGCCTTTGTGGTTTATCGATATCAATGCACCTACTGCAGATCTAATGGAGCAGCTGCTGTTTTTGTTATATCTTGAGTTGTCTTGTTTTTGTAGTTGTCTCAAAACGTTGAAAGTTTAATAAATGACTAAATTGTATTATTTAAGTCAGGCAACGTCGTATAAGACCGGAAATGAAGATATTTGCTCAACTGCTCAGGAGTAGGACACTACAGTAAACTACACTAAGCAAATGCTTTTACGTCGCAACTCAGTATTTTGTCCAAAATAATAATTATTAATAATCCTTCTGATAGTATTAAGAGAGACTGTAATTAAAGAAGGTGCCGCGCTGATCGAATTTTCGTTAATAGAGTTTTCTCCTTTAAAAACTTACGTTTATTGTTTAGGCATATTACATACTAATAAGAATATAATAATATAATTACTCTTTATTGGTAATGACTGCATACGACACAAATGCCATTTAAAATAAAACGTTTACTTAAATATAAATTGTCTCTTACATGACAGGTATAAAGTCGTCATGCCATCTGTCTCGAGTGTTTACTAGATGGGTAGGCGGTCGCCTCCGCAATGAATTGTATAGTGCTAGGCTTTAGTGGCTTTAGTGTTACGTTACAGTCCTTTGTTTATTTCCGAGAGTGAATGTTAGGCTTTTTTTTTATTCTATTTGTTGTGTACGTTCACTGTCTTGGGTTTGTATGTTTGTGTTATTGTTTGGTAGATATGTAATATTTAATGTATGATAATTAAGATATTATCTTGTGCTCTAAATTTTAATAGAGAAATTGGTCTTCCACAAGGTATTTTACAAAAAAAGGTTTCGGTTTCCGTGTTATTATTTTTATTACAACGGGACCCATTTTAAGTAATGTATAATATATAACATAATTAAGTTTTTGTCATCGATAAAAAGTAATAATTTCCAAAGAAAATTGTATACAAAGACTATAGTACACGTTGTTTAGAATAAAAATACCTTGTTTTGTACGTATTATTATTTATAATACGTTTTATAACAATAATCCCTGGGAATTGTGTTCCTTCAAAACACCAGTTTTAATAAAAGGCGTCAGTGCATTGTATAATAAAATCGAGTGAGTATAATTCCCTGAGAACGGCAACAGGTGGCGCTGTTCGCAGAACAAGTGGGAGTTTAATTAAAATCCTGACGCGAATAGGTTTATTGTACTTACGTGTGAATGTTTTGTTTCTTAAATAAAACTAACATTTCTAAAGCCTTTAGTTAATCTAAACACAACAAAGGTTGAGGAAGTGATAAATATAGAAGCGAACAATGTGAGTTGAAAGGTAAACCAGTGGAATAAAATTGAGATTTAACATTTTATTTTTTGGTACTGTAAGAAAAAGTAGTATAACCGACATATTTATTTGTACTTCATGTTGTTTTTCCTAAACTGTTCACGATTTGTATGTTGTAGACGGCAATGTGTTTTAATACTATCGTTCACAAGGTGTACATTTCTGAGGCAATAAGTTCTTGCAGAGAAATATGACGTGTAAAAATAATATCAAGTTTTCCACTGTGCCTGTACTCTTGTTTAATTTCATTAATGATTACTGGTCTATTAATTAAAAGTTTTTGTGTTTTTCAGAGCGATGTCGCTGCTGACTGGGTTTGTGGTTCGAACAAGATCCGTTCAGGGCAGCTGGCTGGGATACGTGTCACGCTCCGATCCTCGGGGAGCTTTGCCTGCCTGGCTCGTCAACAGGTATGACATATAAACCAGTTTTTCACATACACAATACATATTTATAATATGACTGATATAATAATGAGATCCCCACCAATTAGTCTTAATTTTTGTAATCAGTAGCGCAATCTAAACTTAGTACGATAAGAAATCGCCTCTTTGTCTTTAAACTATTAAAAAAGTCCATCTTAACAATATTATATTATAATTTTATAATAAGTTAAAGTTTGAAGCAGATATATAAGGTCCTGAAAATAAGGTTTAAAAGATTTCAAATCCGATTAAGATGAAAACTATAAAAGGTACTTTTCATTTTCAAGCTATAATAAAAGCTTGAAACGTGGGACTGCAATAAATCGTGTACCACGACAAACGCGATGAATTAAAGTTCACAACCGCTTATAAAACGGGCGTAAATAGTAAATCAAATATAACAGCAACGGCAAATTAAGTTGTCGCAAATAAATCACTACGATCGAGGACAATATTTTATGAAAAATAGGACTTATAGAACGTGTTCTACTACCCTTAAGCACTGTTGATAGTCGCTGAGTAACTCTGCCTCACAACATAACGAAAGTCAACCCTGGCAGTAAAATTTTCTAAGCACTTATAACTAAAACTATGCTATATTATACTTGATAAATTGTTGGAAAGCGATCAATAGACGTTGATGCCTCGTTGCATTGTATCTTTAACAATAAGGTGGACTACGGCCCGTAAAGCCTGCTGAAAATTGACGATAACAATAAATATGACATTATCATTTTCTATACGTCGGCTAAATACTTTGAATCTTATTTCTAAGAAACGTATCAATAAAAAATGTACTCGCACAGTGACTCTCCATCATTCCATTCTGTTTTTTACAGGGTAACGGCACAACTAGCGCCGCGTTTAGTTCAGCAACTCCACGCGGCTGCGAGACGCTACCCTGGCTGGAAGGCACTCACGGACCTACCGTACCACAAGCCTTGGAGACACCCGGAACAAGTGCCACCGCATAGGATCTCGTTAGCTGATGTAAGTTGTATATTATTGTAAATGCAGTTTCAAAACGTTATATTTTCATTGGTTAAGAATCTAGATTTTCCTATTTTCGGAAGTCATCGCTTATCTTATATACTCGTATCTATCTTATATCGTTTTATCTCTGCACCCCCTAAGGTAGACTGGCAGTGTATGTATATTTTTGTATATGAAGCAAATAATTAAATAAAGCCACATTTTAATGATGAATCTCGATTTCAAAGAGTTGTATTATAGAGCAATCCAAATGATAACCTAACTATATTATTGAAGTCGATGTTTACTGATCAAGCCAAGGATTCAGACTATAAAACGTTCTGAAAAGTTAAATGAAACGTAGTTAACTGTCTTAGTACCTAGGTTCGTGGTTCAACAAACCTATTTCAACTTATCCTTGCCATTGGCCTGCTCGATTTACATATTTATAGAGATTGCAATCTACATGCCGCGGGTTTACAAACCTATTGGATTCTAATCTAGTCCGGTACTTAAACGAAAATAACATTATTTTTGGAAGTTGTAGGTAAACTTCTAACATTTATAAATCGCTACAATGTTAATTTATTTTATTTTTTTTCCAACTCCCGCACTAAGAATTGCTCTTGTGTCGCGGGGACTCTCACAAACATACAAACAACGGACACAAAGCACAACCAGACCCGAAACAATTATTTGTGGATCGCACAAATAATTGCTCCGTGTGGGAATCGAACCCACGACCTCCCGATGCATTGGTATCGGCGTGGTGACCTAAACCACTGCGCCACGGAGGCAGTCAAAAAATGGCATCAATATTGTACGCAATTATTTATTAATACTTTATGTCACAGTATTAAGGCATTAATATTAAACAAAATTTCTCAAAGGACCTACAACGATGCCCCAAATAAACTGAACAAAATCCAAAGTAACCCAAAACCTAATTACACGAACTAACATACGTCAGGCTTCATAAACTTTTAACGAGTTCTGTCAACAAGTTCCCGCCAACTTTATGTGTCATTTGTCTTTGATTAGTGTTTAAAAAGAAGCGCGAAACTCGGAGAGTCAGCGAAGGAACTCATTAAATAAACATGAGATCTTTCAAACAGCCAAATACGAGTAATTCTGTAAGTAACTTTACACAGTTCTAAGAGCTCCCAAATCCCTTATTATCGATTTTATTGTTTCTAACTTTCGCCAATTGAGTATTTGTTCTGCCGAATTTCGTTTACTTTTGTGGCAATTGTCTTCAATTTGTGACCAGAATTTTGTGGTTTTGTTATTTTCGTTTTATATAAAAGGAAACAAAATACTTATTTTGCTCTCTGCAGCCATAGTTATGTTGATGAGTCGAATTTTGAGCAAACGAATCAAATTTTCTCGGCCACGAATAGTTCAAGATAAGATCGTATAATCGTTTTGAGTTTTCTTAAGAAGGAAATTTCCTTATTTGTATTTATTTTGTGATATTTTATCGAAGTTTGTTTAAAATAAACTACTCCCAACTTTTCTGAACTCGAATGTGGAACTAGCGGATGCTTACTAACTCGTTTATTTAGTAAATTGCTCTCTGGAGTTGTGCAATAAAAACTTAAACCTCAGTTAACTGGACTATAAAGAACTTTGCTAAAGGTCGAACATTAAAGGTAGTTTAAGCTTCCTTTATCGTTTTAACGTAGTAACTTTAAAAGCTTATCAACTAAACAGGTTTAAATACGAATAAACTTATAATCCCGATATTTAGCAGCAATTAGATAGAGTATGTTTTTTTAACCCCCTAATGTCCCACTGCTGGGCAAGGGTCTCCTCTATATAAATTTATATAAATTTTTGACTTACGAAATACCGAACTAACTAACAACAACATCGTCTTGATTCACTTGTTCGGCTTGTGCCGATCGGGTTCATCTACTCAATATATTCGGCTGTGTGCGTTCGCGCAGCGGAATGTTGTTGAATTTAAAGATATTAATTATGCAGATATTTAGTGTATGACGTCGTATAATTGTGTATGGTAAAAAAAAAATTGTGTACGCAGCCATTGTGGAGAAATTCACCAAAAACTGATTCCGCTGGGCGAACGTTGTCCTGGCGGAACTTATTTTAATCCATAGACTTTAGAAGAAAAGAGGTGTGTCCAAAAATTAGTGTGTATTTGTGTGTAATTGTGTATGTATGAATAAAATGAGTGCATGCATAAACTTCGGAGAAATTCAAGTTTCCGCTACGCGAACGTTTGGCCATTAGCTAGTTTTCATATAAAGCGCTTACATAGAAAGCTGTAGATTTTTACATACGTTGTTTTGAATTTGTTTATATTTGTTTAAAAAACAGATTTAGAAAAAATCGTAGGGCTTAAAAGATAAAAATATAAACGTAAAATACACTTAATAGGTCTTAGTTCTTAAAGTATGCACTTTGGGGTCTAGATTTTCACGTTTATACAAACCTTGTAAGTATCTGAAACATGTTGCCAAGTATCAATGATGTTCCGTTAGTAATTAAAGAGTTAAAGGACAATTTTACCATGAATAGATCACTGTTTACAAAACAGTCAAATATCACGACGTTCTAAAGGAATTGCATGGTAAAATGTATGCCAAAAATTAGTTTATTCATTCAACTATTCACATGCAAAATTTCATGTCATTAAATTTAGTAATTAAAGAAATCAATTAAAATACTGACGAAGCATCGAAAACCTACATAACCCGACCAAGTTCGGATAGCTACAAAAAAGCGTCCATGCAATATATTTAGGTAACATCCCAAAATTTACCGTATAATACCGGTATTGAATTGGTATAGGTGATAACACAATTGTTGTTTCAATATAATTTAAAGGTCATTTATTTTTGTACACCAAATTGTTGTTCAATTGTTCTGATTTTTCAGCTCCAGAATTGACTGGAATAATTCCGGAGTTCCGATAGATATTCACATTTTTTAAAAGTTAATATTTTGATTTAATTATATTCTTGTGAACGCACGTAATTTAACGTCTGTGGAATATTCCACAAACTGCTAGTCGAACAGGACGCGCGCGGCTTCCCGCTTGAAACGGTACTTCCATCCTTGAAGAAAAGAGAGGGCAATAATATGTAATATACTTAATAAAAAAAAATTTTGTACACGGATATTTAAATAGAAAAGTACTTGTTAATTGAAGATTTGTTTTTATCGTAGATAGTTGGGTTATTATTAAAAAAATATTTTTAATTCAAGAAATGCAATTGTTTTATTTTTTCCTAACGCTTGTGTACGGAACTGTACCATATTAGTAAATACTATATTGGAAGGTTAAGAACGTCTCTTAGATATATGGCTGGGCCGCTTTTTTGTAGCTATCCGAACTTGGTCGGGTTATGTAGGTTTTCGATGCTTCGTCAGTATTTTAATTGATTTCTTTAATTACTAAATTTAATGACATGAAATTTTGCATGTGAATAGTTGAATGAATAAACTAATTTTTGGCATACATTTTACCATGCAATTCCTTTAGAACGTCGTGATATTTGACTGTTTTGTAAACAGTGATCTATTCATGGTAAAATTGTCCTTTAACTCTTTAATTACTAACGGAACATCATTGATACTTGGCAACATGTTTCAGATACTTACAAGGTTTGTATAAACGTGAAAATCTAGACCCCAAAGTGCATACTTTAAGAACTAAGACCTATTAAGTGTATTTTACGTTTATATTTTTATCTTTTAAGCCCTACGATTTTTTCTAAATCTGTTTTTTAAACAAATATAAACAAATTCAAAACAACGTATGTAAAAATCTACAGCTCTCTATGTAAGCGCTTTATATGAAAACTAGCTAATGGCCAAACGTTCGCGTAGCGGAAACTTGAATTTCTCCGAAGTTTATGCATGCACTCATTTTATTCATACATACACAATTACACACAAATACACACTAATTTTTGGACACACCTCTTTTCTTCTAAAGTCTATGGATTAAAATAAGTTCCGCCAGGACAACGTTCGCCCAGCGGAATCAGTTTTTGGTGAATTTCTCCACAATGGCTGCGTACACAATTTTTTTTTTACCATACACAATTATACGACGTCATACACTAAATATCTGCATAATTAATATCTTTAAATTCAACAACATTCCGCTGCGCGAACGCACACTATTCGGCTTTGCTTCCCGGCTAGGCCGTTTAATGCCAAACCGAATATGTGTGTAGCAAGCCTAACAAGCCATATAGATACACAATGTTAATTGTTGAACACACGTACTTGAATGACGAAATTATCTCAAAACTGCACACGACTAACTGACATAATTGAAGCATTGTCTAATCCTGTTTTTATCTCTTAACTATTACGGTAGAAACCTACTAGCCATACTGGATGGCTTTTATTATGTTTATTGTCAGATAAAGCAGTTTAACGTTTTAATTAGCCTTTGTAAATATTGTTACCGCGTGATTGTATTAAGGTGTAAAAAGACTAGAACTGTTTATGTGATTTTCTTTATACCTTTAATGTATATGATTAGATGAACGCAGTAGTATTGTCTTCCCTGTATTTTAAATATGACAAAAGGATTACATTAAAAAGCCACCAACTCTTCATATGTAAAGTCTACGAGTAAGATCGGCTAGATTTGAGTTCATATTATTATGTTGTTTATATACGTGACAGTCTTTAAAGTTTTGTTTCCTACAAAACTTCAGCATAGTAAAACACATGCGTTTCATACAAACAAACAGCATCGGCCCATTTGACCCTTTATAACTAGAGACTCTTTATTTTCCAGTGCATAGATCCAGATGCCCCTCCACCACCAGAAGAACCAAAACCAGACACATCTAAAAGCAAACTAGAAGTCCCACAGCCTAGAGAAATAGAGAGCCACAGCGTAGAAGATTTAGGAGACATATCTTCAGAATTCAGCGTGGAAGTCGAAGAGGATAACTTAGACCACGACCCTACGAAGAAGAAAGGGAAATTCTACAAACTAGTGAAGTCTATGAAGAACAGAAGAAAAAGTGTGCAAGTGGCTAAGAGTGCTGATAACCTGGTGGATAAGCCGATGGAAGAACGACACGAGAAGAAGAAAATGTTCAAGTTCCATCGACGGTTCAGTCTCAGCAGAGGTAGGGAGGATTGAGCTTATTGCGTTGTGAATAGTTAATGAATTGTTTGGGGTTGGTTTTGAGCCATGTGGCATTATGAATTTTGTGGAATAGCCTCAAGTATCTTTCGGGAGATATCGATAACCTGCAAGGAATAGAGGTGCGAAGCCATCTTTTACTACTAGTATTACCAACGTGCTTGTGTTGACACCTCGTTGTAGTATTTTTATAGCAGGAGTCGGTTTATCAAAACAAATGAACGGAAAAATTTAGCATAATTACTTGCTGCCTGCGACACCAACTTTCATAAACCTTTGATCCGTTAAACTACAAAGTGCCGATTGCCGATACTGATTGATATCGAAGACATTTAAATCCTTAAAGTACATGGTTCGAAATCAATCCAAATGATTCGCAAGACGTTGTTCTTGAGACGCCAAAGAATAAGAAGTTGTTGTCTGTATTGTTGAAGATGTAGCTTACTTGTATATAACTCAGTCTCGTGTAGTCTCAGTATGTTACCGCGTGAACTGTATTCTAAATATATAGCTGGTTACCTTATAATTTCATGTTTAACTGGTTTATAATACCTGCATAGTTTATTTATGTTTGTTTGTAAAGAAGCAAAGTTTTAAGCATTATTAATGGTTACTTGAAAGAAAATCGTGAAAGGAGATCACAGTAGATGAATATGACATAAAACTGCTGCTTTTATATCAAACAAGCATCTTTTGATTACGTTGTTTAAGCGCATTTATTCACTTAAAATTATGAGTTTTTCCTACAGGAAGTAATTGCTTTTATGCTTTGTGGTAACAGTTTAACATTTAACTGAATAAAGGGCCGAATTTTCGTTAGTTAACTTTATTTAAGGGTTAATGATGAGAATAAACTTAGGAAAATGTATCCAAAACTTAATTTACTATCATTCCTTAGATAAAGTTAACTATTTTCTATATGACGACGAAAATTCCAGAAAGTTATGAAATGAGAAATGAAATATGTAATGATTTTCTTTATTGTTCTATGATAATTTGTTTTACTGGAACTTTCTAGAATGTGTTGAATTTATGTTCAATGGTTCGATGTGTACAGAATGAATCATATTTGAACATATCTGTATAAACGCACATTGTTATACTTAGACTAATTCCTCTATCTTACTCTAATGTATGCTGTTGTATGTACAAATGTATTGTAAATTCATATAGGTTGTCTATAACTTTGTCTGTAATATGTGTTAAGTCTTTAAATACACTTTTAAGCGTATTTTTACCGATGTATGGTAAGTGAACATGTACATGTAGAAACAAAATTAAATGGTGTACTAAGTGGCTTGAAAATAATATTCAAACACTTTTTCTGAGTCTAAATTCTAAAGATTGGTCATTACTACATCGAGAGTTTTGCAAATTATTACATGACTAAGTTTAGTGAAATTGAAACATCTAAGTGCGTTTTCACTAAAACGGAGTGGGGCAGAGGAAAGTTAACCGGGTGAACAGCAGAAAAATTAATAATCACAGTACTCAAAATCTTTGTTCTCCGTCAGTGGAAAGAGTGTCTTTAGTCGATTCGTGACCCGTTCTACCTCGCTCTGTTACAGTGGAAATACACGCTATACTCCGTATTCCAACTCAATGCTCTCAAGTGTATGAATACATCGGTAGAAAAACGCTGTCTAGGCTTGTTTACCAGCCTTTTTAAACTCTCCAATACTACAAATACAAAGATTTATAGATAAGTTACAACCTGTAGCCCATAGTTTCCGAAACTCGACGTGATGACGTCATTCGCTAGTGTTCAAAACTATTATATTTGAAGAGAGAGACGCTTAGTTCATGTTTGTAATTAATAATAATATAATGATATATATAAGATGTTGCTGTAGCTGTTATTGTAACAATAAGATATTTAGGACTCGTGTTTTTATGAAACTCTTTTCTAATGATCCATCTTCCATTTTCCAATAGAAACTTATTAATAAAGTGTTTTTTGCAATTATCTATTCTATTTTTGACTAACTCCTAAAAACTTATTTAACAAGGATTAAAATACATAAGGCCTGGCGCCCATTTTCGACAAGGAAAAGGATCCTTCGGCATCGCACATTGTAAAAAGCTATATGCCTTGATTCCTTGATGTGCTGTTAAACCTTAAAGCCCGGTTTCCAACGCAAACGAAACGAACTCGTTAAAGAACCGGGAAACCGGGTTTTAGGGATGTTAACGAGTTTTTGACCGTAAAAGATAATAGGAGCCAGGACTTACTGTTCCAATGGTTGGGTCTCCTCCCGGAAAAACAGAAAGCCATTGAGCCCAAATAGATACAAAAAACTATACATATGTAAGTAAATTTAAGATACACAGTTACAAAGCCTTTCAAAAAACTCAACTTATCTACTAACAGATTTATTAGCAGCAGTGCATAACAATTCAGTTTCTACGGGAACTTTTTGTGTGACTTTAGTGTGACTGCTAAATGTTTTCACAGACACAAGTTGTAGCTCTTGGTCTGTAGAGTCAAGTAATACGAAACGAAACTTCCAGAACCATTTATTTAAGAAAAATGTTGCTGGAAGTGAATGTGATAAATGACGTCATAAATAGTTTATTTAACAACCACCATTTTAACTTAAAAAGTGCTGTAAAAACGCCTCCAGCCCGATGTAATCTCGTCTACACAAAACTGCAATATTTAGGTGCCCCATTTAAAATATTTTTTCTCACATCTATTTATAGAACAGAAATTCATAATCTTAACCACAAAAACGTTACATTTTTGCTATTTCTAGCAAATATGACTTGCAATAAAAACTTCTTATATACAGAGTGTTAAGAAAAACTTTAATAGTTTACAATAGAAGTTTTTTACCGTAATCGGGACAATTCCGGTTTATATGAACAGATTACCGAGGTAACACAATAGATTGAGTTTTTATCCCTTTCGATAGGCGCTCGAACGTTTTGAACTATTGAGAGAAAATATACTTTGTATTATTATCTTTTTTCTTTGTGAAAAAGCTAATGTGGACAAACATATCGATTAGATAAACAAATTGTATTTGAGCTACGCGTCCGGTAGGTCATGTCCAGGATATTACTGCGTGCACAGTTTATATCTATTTGCCATTTTATTGATCAGATAGCCTATTTTTATGTCGTAAAACTGGCACTTACTTCTAGAGACAGTGACTTGTAAGTATTGAAATAATTGTTTAGAGAAGAACGTACATAAGGTACAGCACAGGTATACGTATGACATATCGGATTAAAGATGTAAAGAGACCTAAGGTCTGGGGTAAGAAAGTATCTAGTAGAAGAGCTCGGTTTGGGGAGATTAAGAGTGGTTTCGAAGATTGTAAGTGAGACACGTTGTTTTCAAACATTTGCTTTCAGTTTATTTAACTGATAGGTTATAATAATATGTAACTTCAAATTGGGCCGTAGTGTTAATTTTGATGGTGGAAAGTAAGGTAAGAAGATCTACGTAAGAATTTCTATATTCAATGTAATAATTAATGGTAAGAAGTCTCATTATCTCGTCTGCAATATGTTTGACTACTCAACATTACAAATATAATAAAAAAAGATAAATGAAGTCATGTCATAAGAACTACTGAAGTAAAAATACTACTCTACAGTAATTAAGACAGTTGTATGATCATATGTCACATCTAATCTTTGCATTTGAAGGGATTTATAAATATTTCTAACTTAACCGTTGATCAGTGGTCACATTAATAGCAGTGAAGAAAAGTTTTCATCAAGGATTTTTTGTCAGTGTTCAAACTGTATGAACTTGCACACATATTCGGTTCGGCACATTTGATTCGTTAGTATTTATCGAATAACAAAACCGAATCGACGCACTTGTTCGGCTTGTGCCGATCGGGTAGGCCGAATTATGCCAAACCGAATATGTGTGTAGCAAGCCTGACGGTATAAAATCTCAGTATATTTCAACTCTCATAAAAACTGACCTATTTTTTATTTGTTATTTTTTTTATAAAATGTAATACTAAATTGTATAATAGTGATTGTTAAAATGTATGTACCTATATTTTATTAAATGTATTCTATGATGTATCCTTCGTACTATCCAAACGTTTATAATGCGTGCCTTCAATACTTTACCTTTGTGATTCTATTGTACTGTACTTATTTATAAGTTGGAGTAGTTTACACTTCATTCGGGAATGAAGAGTAATGGTTATTGTTTACGTAGTAATTATGTTTTGCAAAAGGCAAGTCCAAAAGTACAAAGCCTTCTGCTCCTCTTATAATTGCATATTAAATTCTTTAATTAAACTGTGGGCTTTTGTTATGTGTATCAGGACTGCTTGTTATTAACATGGGATTGAGCTAGTTTCAACAAGGCATTCTAACAAGTATTTCTCTAAATTGTGATTTTCCTTAGACACCTTCCTTATGCACCTATTATGGAAAAACGGCGTGATTTTATGTACGTAATGTATGTTACTTAATTAATCGGATAAAGTGTAAAATACCTCAACATTTATCTCCCGTGATTTTGTAAAATAGATTACTTTCCAAGTAAATATTTTACAGAAAACTATTAAATGTAATTTCTTGAATTGTAATCGATAAATAATAAGTGTATCTTATGGTGTATTGTTTTCAATATTATGCTCAATTTTGTGTAAAGGACTTGTTCTTAATTATCATCTTGATTTAATAATGCACAATTCGAGAATATTTGCTATTTTTCTGCTTTTCTCAAAAAACTTTACTAGAAGAAGGCATCATTTTACGTATTTTAGTTAAGTATCCTGTACGTATCTATCTACCGTACTTTTAAACTATACTAAAGCAATAATATTACTCAGATAGTAAAATCATAACAAAAATTTCTACATAAAAAAAGATTTTGTCACGATTGAAAATTGATTTTCTCGCTTTTTGCTTATAATTCCTACGATTATGTCATTTTAGTTTTTATATTAACTGGGTAACGCGGCAGTGCGATGGCCAAGTTGGTTTACAAAATGTTTGACTGTCTTCGAAATGTGCAATGTTCAATCAAAATTGAATTGTAATCCTTAGTAATAATTTGTGTATTGATGTAAAAGTAATATTTATTTAGATGATTTTTAAGTACATATTCTTGATAGACACAAATGTAATAAAAATAAAATCTATATAGCTAGAAATGGTTATAAAATTGTGTCCCTTTGACAATAATAAATACATGATTTAAGTGTTTTTAAATTAAGTTGTAATAACTCTTGAACTTTCTATTAAGATTTATCAAAACAGGTGTGCGAGAAACCTAAGGTTGTCGAAGACACCTAAATCGTAGTAAGATTTGTAAAACAAGTACCTACCGTAATGACAAATAAAAGATTTTAACCATTCATAATAGTGATACCTAGTTAGTCTAATGAATATAAACTTTGACCATAAAAACTAAAATCCAAGCAATAAATCGTATAATTACAAATAATTAACTACCTAACACTTATCCCTTTTTAAGTACAATTAATATTGTACTAAAATTTATTGTATATCCTTAGTAATGCTTAGGTTATTTTATTAATTTGTGTACAAATTTTCCTTGTATCTACATACCTAGCTACTTCTCTACTATCTATGATTTTCTCAGCTATTATGAAAAGCTTGAAAATTATTTACATTACTGTAAATAATATTATGTAGGTGATACTATAATTCGCACTTTGAGTAGAGGTGTAGCGATATTTATAAAATTATAAATATTTTTAAGAACCGCATTGTTGTCCAATAATCTTTTTACTTGTTACTTGGCTTGACTTGTATAGTGTATATTAGCTTAGAATCATTATTATCACAATACTTATCAACTTTTTTGTTGATACTTAGAAAATAACATAAACTACCTTATAAATAAATATATTTTACTTCAACCAACTTAATTTAAACCTTAATATCGGACGTGAACTTGGCTTACCTAACACTTTTTTATCACCAATTTGTTTGGTTCAGACAACGCCGCGTTTTTCTCCGCTTGTTGTCAACAAAAGTGTTCTAGTTCTATCTTTTGCTAACAAAAACTACAATGTTGTCTAAACATTGATACATTCAGTTAGTATGTTTATGCAGCGGTCACATCTTGAAGGCAAATATAATAATTGTGTAGTACATTGACTGAAAGTCGTGTAAGAGCATTTACCTGCGTTTTTAACTTTCAAGTTGGTACATAATATCGCTACACCTCTTACAACGTTGATCTATAGTTATTATCACGCGTTGTGGTCGAGCGAATGTTTAATGTCATGTTACTGTTCCATTTGTTGAGCCAATTAGTTTTAATATAGAAAATATACATTATGGCGAATACGTGTGCATTATTTACTTACCTTCTTAGAAGTCCTTCATTCATTGTTTATTGAACTCGGTATAGAAATAGGACATTCTTTTCGATAAAAGATTATAACTTTAATATTGTCCGCGTGAAAAGAATCACAATGATTTTGAGGAAAAAAATGTTCAATGCTATTACTATTACTTTCGGTAGAAAAACAGAGATAATAGACAGAAACTAAATAATAAAAATCTAGCTAAAAATGTTTTACCAGATGTCATAAGACTATCACTATATACTTACTTCAGTAATCGCGTTCATTTTGAAATCAGAGAGACACTTCTCTTTTATTTATATGCTGTTGATATACTTAGATAACGTAGTTTACACAGATCTTGACCGAAACTGGCACGAACTAACAATTTCTGTAACGATATACGAAAAGAAGTTAAAAAAATATGATTTTAAATGATATATAAGTGAAATTTTCATGGATGAAAATATATATCTTTATCTAACATTTTGTTAAATTAAGTTTTACCATATTGTTCTAAAACCACTTAAACCACTTTTGATTTCCAAGCATTAATATTTCTAATTATATTTTAGCAATATCTCTACAATACTATAAAATTAATTAAAAAGAAAAAATCAACTAAAAATACAAAACTCATTTGTTTTTTTCTTCGGCTCCCGCTACTTTTTTTTCCGCATACGGTTTTTTACATTCAGCCAGGACATCTAGATAAGAAAAATAGGTTTGTTTGCACAAATTAAGTACGGCATTTGGCTATAAGCAAATACAGGAAATATTAGCGAAATATTCCATCCCGATTATTGTAATTTATGACTTAGTACGAAGGTCATTTTTGTCATTAGATTTTAGCTTTTATTTATGATACAGGTGGTACTTGAAGTTTAGTAATGGTACTTGATATAATCCCGTTTAATGGGCATTATATTGGATTATTATTAACATGACATAGTCATATAAAAATACATAAAGTACTGTAATTGCCTGCATACCCATCTCTTAAAACGTTTTTCTATCAGAATGATATGATAAGTCCTATAAATACAACGATTCCATTAATTTCTTTCAGTTAAATGGAAACAACATACAATAATTTATTTCTTTACTGACCCGTGAAAAGGATAGTCCGTGGAAAATTCGTATCGATTAAAATACAATTGAATCGATTTCGATGTAATTAATGTTCTTAAAGTTATTTATTTCGTCATCGTTTACGTTTATCACTGGCCTTCACATTGGATTGTCTGTGGCTCTAGTTATTGTTATCTGCGATCACACTGGGCACAGACTAAATTCGTTCGTAGCGCTCTACGGGCGATCGCGTAGCTTTCCCGCCAAACTTGTTTTCCTTTTTTAAAAGTGATATTTTATTTTGTTTTTGGAGTTCGAAAGATGAAAATCAACTTGGATGATGGCGTGAGTATTAATTATCTTTCAATAATTATTTAAATATATTTTATTTATTTAAAATTGTTTTTGACTAACCAAAATGCTTACTTTCTTTCCATTATTTGTATTTATAATCATGTTTTTAATTTCTATTATATAAAGGCTAAATAACAGGTAAAATCGGAATTTGATAATTCGTCGTAAATTGTTATATTCTTATACTAAAATATAGGTTTCTTTGCGATGCATTTAGTTTTTATATAATTTTGTGTTTGTTTATATTCCAAGCTTTCCATGTTTTCTGTAATAATTGACTATTGTGTTTGAGCTTGGCATGAATATCTACTTACTCCCTTTCTTTTTCTTGAGGAAACGCTACGTATTAGGTATAGTCACAATAAAGTAATTGGCTTTTATTTAACTAAAACCTAAGAATGTACGTGTCCCTATTTTTCCCGATATTTAATTTGAGTATGATACTATGATAAACTTTTCAAGTTACTATACATTTTGCTATGGGTCATTGAATTCGCCCATAGCTAGATGCGCTCACCGTTCGGTAAACGAACTGTAGGTTAAGCAAACCTTGGCGCGGTCATTCCCTAGGTGACCGCATTGTGGTATTTGAACTGGCCGTCTCCGTGCTTCGGAGGGCACGTTAAAAGTCGGTCCCGGTTGTTGTCTATTAAGATAACAGTCGTTAAGCCACGTCAAAGGCCTTCGGGCGGCTTGAACTACTTTGACACTAGGTTTTCCACTAACCATACGATGAGAGAGAGTGAGTGAGAGAGACTGAATTCCATAATGCCCCGTAGAAAGGTAATGACAAGTTACAAACATACATAGTATCACGCCTGTTATACCCGAATTGATTGGATGGACTGATCGGATTCATGATGGCGAAACCCGGCTGTATGTCATACATGACATACACCCGGGTTTCGCCATCAACAATCTTACATAGCCATTTACCGGGGATCTTCTTCACTGCACGTGTCGTGTACCTCGTGTACATTTAATAATGATAATAAGTCAAACAAGCCATAAGTGTACTGTATAAGGTCGTCAACATAGGCGCAGTTAGCACTTACACAAATTAGCATACACATATTATTAATGTATTATTATGAGCGTAATATTAGCGTAGATATTTTGAACATATTAAACGGGGAGACTGGTAAAATATAATGCATTTGGGCACTTAATACTTCATAGCTTAAAGTTATGTTTATAAATATTTAGAGAGAGATTTTTTCCCTGCATCACTCATATTTATGTACGTTATTTCTCAACTAAATTCGAAATAAAAAATAAATTACAATAATAACATAATAATATTCACAATATGTACAAACAAAGAGGAGTGTGTCGTAGTATTCCTCCTCATCATCGTCGACCGGCGAAATGTCCAGAATGCTGGCAGCTTTGCCACTATGAGTTATTTTACGTTTTTTTATGAAGAAAAGGGATTCTTCTTCTTCTTAATACATAAAAATGGAGGGTCTATCCCACTAGTCCCGTTGAGCTGTCCTGTGACCTTACCAATGTACTAAGTACCTGTTGTCACAGAACAACTCAATGGAACCAGTTGTTTTGACACTTCCGTCTGTCCCATTAGTCCCGTGATTTTTCTGCAACGGGACAACTGGCACTACCAAGACAGTGTCACTTGTCCCGCCACGGGACAACTGGGACAAAATAGTGCCAGTTGTCCTGTCACGGGACAACTCAACGGGACTAGTGAGATAGACCCAAAATGGATCACCAACCAATACGACTTATACGTCTTAAAGACACGGGAAAGGTTTTTACCGAGAGAAAAAAAATGCAAAGAAAATTTGAGCGCGAAGCTGCGCGGGTTGTAGTCGATAATAGATTAGCTACATTGATTAAATATGTAACAATATTGTTTACCTTAATATAACATTGCAAAGTAAATAAATAAACAAGGCCATTTAGTTTAGATACAATGTAGTGTATGGACTTAAGTTATTAACAAGTGTATACGTAACAATTACAATAAATTATACATTTATTATGGGAATATGTACCAATATCACTTAAGTTCTGCATAATGATATCATCATTTTAAATAAATTTAGCGCATAACTATCCCGCTTTTGATCCCAGATTATCTTACGTGTTAAGAATAAATCAGGTCTTGAGTCCACCAAGCTACCTAAAGAGTGGGTTGCACTTTGTATCCCTTCAAGCAATGGTCAAAAGAACGCTTCTGCACGTAAGACTTCATTACGATGTTTTTTATCAATGCTAGAGAAAAAATATTCTTATAAAAAAGATATTTCGAAATGTTTTTGGTGTGTTAATGTTATATGATGAATGTTAGCTCTCGAAGATTCGTGTAGGTGGCAAACGCTACATATTCTAAATACTTTACAATAAATCAATGATTTATAATAGCAATACGCGTCGGTCGGTCGGCAATAATTATATTTTTAATCTACATAATTTTATGCACGTCGGAAAATCTTTATTACATCATTTCATTTTGCGTAGGATGTACTACTAAAAGGTAAAGACGTATTGTTCGAAACCTTTGCATTCAAACCTTGCTGTATTCGGGAAAACATAAAATAGTTAATTTAATTTAAAGAACAGAATAATAATGACTAAATTAGCTTAGTTTATCATTTCAATGGAGTTTATTTCAAACAATAAACGATTTACTATACAGAAAAGAACATTATTCAATAAAACATTATTACATAAATAAAAACTATACCGAATGACTTTGTTTGCAGTTTTTCTATCAAATAAAAGCGTAACAAAGGAAAAGTGATAGTTTTTTCTTTGTCATTCAAACGAGTGCTTTTTTAAGGCTATTGTGAGTTTTTCTTGGCGATAGACATGAAGACCTTCGGACAAACGATAATGATTGTGATAGAGTTGAACGTAAGTTCACGTTCAGGGTCTTAGAGAAACAAGCAACTATTGGAAGTTTCTAGAAATCCTCGATTGTGCAGAATGACTGACGTTTCAGCGCAGGTTAAGTTTGCTGTACCTACACGCATATTCGGTTCAGCACGTTGAGTTCAGCAATATTTACTGGACAACAAAACCTACTCGACTCACTTATTCGGTTCGTACTATTACTTATTTTATTTAGTACTAAGAATGGGAAAATTGAATTCGTCGCTAGCTAAGCTAAGTAAATTGAAATATTTAAGTAAATATTTATTTACTTATTTAAATAATTAAATGAAGCTATTTTTTTTTATAGTCATTCCATTCTACGATATTCAAGCATATGAATATTTTTTACTAAAATAACTATTTCTTTCAATGTCAAAAAACAATATTTTAGAGTAAACATAATACATGGAGAGTATAACTGTTTAATTGCGAGAATATACCCACTAAGGTCGTTCTGTTGCTAAAGGTCTTCAATCGTACGTGCTGTCGAAACGTTAAACAGTTTATTGTACAAATAGTCTAATCTCATTTTATAAAATGACGCTGCTCTGTATTTATTTACATTAAAAGATAACACATTCGTTGCATAGATTATTCACTCAGCGCCGTTTTATTTAACAAAAGCAATGTCACAAGTGAGCAATACTATTGCAAAAATGATAGGCGGTGAATATTTATTTGCTGGGAAATAAGAAGTTCTATTCTTGCATGAAGTATAATCATGCAGTTTTTTTAATTATAATAATTAGCTTCTACTTTCTTTCTCGCGTGTGGTTAAGCCGTGTTAACGCCTTCAATACACTCAGGGTTGTTGTTGCTCTTTAGGAAAATAATAACTTTCCTATTAGGTACGAGTAAAACAGGGTTACTAATTAAAGGTTAAAATGGAAAGAAATGGGCATGTTAAGGGGTTAATAATTATACTTTTTAAAATTCTACAATTTTATTCATAGCATAATTTAGTACTAAGTGCCGAAAAACTCAACTCGTCGCTAGCTTTTTATGCGAGCTATTTACTTATTTCTATAATCAAATTACCCCATATTTTCCTACAGCAACCCCATTTTCCGGTACTTCGGTATCTTAATTTTTTTAATTCATTATTCATTTTTTTACAGCATTCTGAATGTCTCAGTCGAAATGTTAACGGTAGTATTCAATATGAATTTCAGATGCCACCAAACTTGTCCGAAAGCCTTCTGCCAGGGCCGCACAGAAGTTTCGAGAAGAACGAGAAGACCGGGTCTATTGAGAAGCTGCAGAAGACCGAGTCTTTGGAGTCCTGCGTCAGCATCCCGACCGAGGAGTGCAGCTGCGATGAAGCTAGCTACGGTATAGGTTACTATTACAAAACTTCATTGATTGATGGCTAATTTAGATATTTTTATTATAAAAAGGTCGTGAGAGATGAGAGAGAGCTACCTTTCATAAAGGCCAGAGCTTATCTTTGAAAATTAAATTGAGGTCTGAAAGGTTTCAATGGAAAAATAACGGATGTGCTCCTACGATCCTCGATTATTTGAAAAATAATCTCTAATTCAAACATTGGATGTGTTGATATTTTTACTAGAAAAAAAAAATAGTAAAGAGAACAGGAAGAAAAATAATATAATTATGTAGAGTTCGTAAACTATAAGTTTTTATTTACAAGTTCTTTTACCACTTTAGCCTGCATTGCCACAAAAACTATCAATAAACCTAATCTAGTTCGATTTGATTAGTATTTTTTGCGCAATCATCGTAGATGTTCTAGAAGGGTATTTTCCACTTACTTTACATTACTCATCAGTTTTCAGCATTTTTCACACTAATTTAATCTGAAATGAGCCAATTGATCGGGTCGAGGCTTTTTACTTATCCTGTGCGTTACGTAACAAAGGAAAAATACTTGAATTCTATTTTTTTCGATACACATAAAGCCCAATAATCATGATAATATCACAGTTACAAAGTAGTTGATTTTGTTGGCAAAGATATACATAGAACTAACTTGCGTAAAACTATACGTCGAAAAAAAATTATTAATCCAATTTTTTTCGATAAACAAATAATCTTATGCAAAAAAAATCATTCACATGTATTTTTTTTAAATCAACATTTTGTTCACAGGTGACGCAGTATTTTCCTGTTTCATCGTAGCGCCGCAAGTGGTGAGCGTGTGGCGAGGAACATGGGGCATTATGGAACAAAACCCGGAGCTGTTCCCATACGCTCAGATTTATTTACTGGGCATTGTTATACATATATGTTTTGCTTTAGTTAGGTATGTACTACTTTTCTATCTTCATTTACTTTATATATATACTAGCTGACCCGTGCGGCTCTGCTCGCGTGAATTTCGTACTGTTGCTTATTCGTTTGAGCGAAGCACTACCTACACACCTACACATAAAAATGCTAACAACTCTTTTGTCATCTAATGGTTATTTACGAAAGGGACCCGAAGAGCACACAATGTGACACAGGCTCAGGCAGGCCTGATTTCCTGTGGTTACCTTCTTTTCCGCTCTCGTCTGTATCCGTACCAGTTTACAGTGTAAAATATAATACCTTATTATAAACTGACCATTGCTTACCCGCCTGGATTCAGAATATTATTATAGGTACAGACAGACCTATCTGTGCCGCAGCTCTTCACACGCGTAATAATGTAGGTATACTTGCGTTGATACGTCCGAAACCGCGTAACCCGTAATTATTTTTTATATATCATCCGTCGTTTATTTTTTAAAACTTACCACATAGTCTGTTTCATAGCTATCCAATTTATTTCATTAATGCAACCAATTAATTTGGTTACGTGTTACGAACTACAACGTCATCTGTTAGTTGCGGCGAACAACGACTACAAACGAAATTACTCGGTTTGCCATCTAGGATATCCCGACCGCACCGGAACCACGTAAACCAACATTTTTGTGTAAGGGTCAGCGCAGACCAAGAGGAGCGCAGCGGAGAGGATTTTTTTAACGCACTTGAAAATCAACTTTAAATTAATTAAAATAAAGTGCATAATTGCTTGAACCTGACAAAAAATGCTCGCGCGTCCTCGAGGATGCGCGGGTATCCCCGCGCATACTCGAGGACGCGCGAGCATCATACGAAAAATTTCAATGTTGTTACTGAGTTTAAAGAGAGAGAACGTCATTTTTATTCTTCTTCAGTCAAAAGAGCAATTATAATCATGGCCCAGTCTACCATCGTTGACGAATTTTCACGAAAACTGGCCTGTTTAATGAAGAATGGTAACCTAGAAAGTTTTCCTCGCGCAGGCTCGAGCAGTCGCGAGCATGCTCGAGCATCCGCGAGCCGTAAAGAAAATGCTCGAGACCGCGCGAGGATTATTCCGGTCTGTCTGCGCTGGGCCTAATATATCATACCATAACCATAACCATATGCGAATGTTGTGAAATGAATTGCAATGCCATCTATGGTCTCTTTAGGAAAACGCAGGTTCAAACGATTTCTACGTATTTTATTCAATTTTCTAAAAATCTATGAAATTTTATGCGATAAAAAGTATCCCAATACTTGCTCCACTACTTATTCTATGCATATAACAAATGTCAGTGCATTCTATCCGGTAGTTTTTACGTGATAGCGTAACATACAGACGGAGGACAGACAGACAGACAGACAGAAAAGAAAATTATAAATTGCAGATTCGGTATCAGTATCCGTTACTAAACATCCCCCATTGGTTTTTTTTTTAATATATTCAATGTACAGAATTGACCTCTCTACAGATTTATTATAAGTATAGATAATGCTTGTTATACGAAGGTATAAGCAAAGGTATCTGAAATATACTTACTTTTCGTGGTCGGTCCTGCGCCTGACCTCTCACTGGTCGTGACGACTATCTGTCCCACCGGGTTATGAGAGTAAGAGAATAAAGAGTCTACCTGTGTATTGTGCACACACTTGGACACTATAAATCAAGTTCTGCACCGTTGGCCAGTTTCAATGAAACTGACCCCTGTAGCCGCTAGATACCGGCTAGGACATTATTATTATTATGTGGTGCCCAGTTATGCTGCAGCTATTTCCAATAAACTAGTCAACTAAAGCTCCAGGCTATGAGAAAGTTTAATAGAATTCGGAAAATCCTTTTAGTACTTTGCTCACCTTTGGATAATAACAAGCGTGAAGTTAAACAAATGTTTTATTTTCTTGAAATGCTTTATGTCATATGAACGTAGTAGCATTACGTGTAATGCAGTAAGCATGTTGGTAGTAATAGGATTATTACTCAACAAGGCGTCATCTTAGAAAAATCGCATTATTTGCCTTGAACCCAGTTTAAGAGCCTAGCGTAACCTCCATTTATTTATCATGCTAAGTAAAAGAATATCGGATATCTATTTTTGTAAAAGTACAAGTAGTTTTAAATTTGTTTAAGACTTACACAGTATAATTGGATCATTGTTATTTCAGATTATAATGATAATAAGAGTAACTACCTATATGATATTAAGCAAAGGAATCGGTTACCAAAATTAAATCTATTGTCATCATTAATTAACAGTTTTAGAAGTCGTACGTTCAGTCCCAAAGAGGTATATTCTATTTCAATTGAAATAGAAAATAAACTTGTTATAAGTACCTATACTTTCTGTTATCGAACTATAATTTGAAGTTTCTAATCAGCTTTCCAATTTGATTGAAACATCGAGTAGAGAAATTAGGTATTCTAACATTTCATTTTCAATTGCGTTTGAGACCGAATCCGCAACCGTTCTCCTATGACCGGTTCGCCATTGGACTGTTCGTCGACAGGATGATTCATTTATTTCCTTTTCCCCAACAGAGTCTTTCACCTATGGACATTGCGTCGACAGAAACTTTCATCTATGTCAATTTCGACGACAGGTCTTTCCAGCTACAGAATATTCCACCGACACGACGATAAACCTATTACTCTGGTAACTACAGACCTTTTCATCTAAGGAGAATAGGCTGTCAATTTTATCACAAGCGATAAAACAAAAATATACATATCTAACAGCTACAGCTTACTGTATCTTTACTAAGAGAACAGGGGTGGTTACTTGCCCTAGAGAAGTCAAACTTTGCTTACAACATAAAGAACTTAATTCTCAAAATGAGTTAGTCTTACCTATAAAAAAGCATTAACTACTCATTTATGTAGTTTTGATTACTTACATCCTATTCGATTCTATGAAAATAAAACAACAAAATTATCTTATACGTAATTATTGTAGTGATAATTTTATTGCATGTGCATAGATACTACAGTTGCATCCTTTACTTACTATGTATTGCACCGGAAATGATCTATGTTAATATTGCGTTACAATTCATTTATTTTACATACTACGAAATACTACATACTCTATTAGTGTTCTACTTAAGCTAAAAGGCTCTTAATAATGACTTCTCTAGGGCAAGTAACCACCCCTGTTCTCTTAGTAAAGATACAGTAAGCTGTAGCTGTTAGATATGTATATTTTTGTTTTATCGCTTGTGATAAAATTGACAGCCTATTCTCCTTAGATGAAAAGGTCTGTAGTTACCAGAGTAATAGGTTTATCGTCGTGTCGGTGGAATATTCTGTAGCTGGAAAGACCTGTCGTCGAAATTGACATAGATGAAAGTTTCTGTCGACGCAATGTCCATAGGTGAAAGACTCTGTTGGGGAAAAGGAAATAAATGAATCATCCTGTCGACGAACAGTCCAATGGCGAACCGGTCATAGGAGAACGGTTGCGGATTCTTTGAGACCCGTAACATTATAATATTATAGCTTCATTATGTCCGTGCTCTGAGGTTGGTAGTGGTTTTTAGCTCTGAATTTGTGTATCCACAATTTAACCAGTTTATTAGTGTACAAATCAAATATTTCCTACTCACACATAACATTAATTCTTCCATTTGTCTTCCAGAACGAAACTCCTAGCCCGTTCAGCGGGTGCCTACAGCAACCCAAACGGAGGAGCAGCCTGCTGGATCACCGAGCGCATGTTATCGCGAGTGTATACCTACGTGTTCATACTGTGCAACATCATGCACTGGCGGGGAGGATGGGGTTTATTGGACGCCTTTGTAGATACCGTCACTCCGAATAAAGAGGACCCTCATAGGTAGGTCTTAGCAGAATGTTGACTTATGTATATTTAGAAAGACGCTTATCTTCTTTGCAATGATAGGGAAAGGCCTATAAATGGATTTAATGCTCCCTAACTTAGAAAGCGTGCAACAGTTAACAGACGATAGTTTTCACTCATCATGTTTCGTTGATTTGAGAGCATATCTAAAAGCCGAAGATTTTCTGTAAATTCTTTACTTTGAAAAGTCTTACAGCTTGATCAACAAAACTAAAAATCTTTATTTAATTAGTAGCTACTATTAGTATAATACTGATGATCCATCACTGTCCTACTACTGGGCAAGACGAATGAAGGAGGGGTTAGGCCTTAGGTTCTACGGAGGCCTAGTGCGCATCCTTTCAATAACTTACAGTAAAAACAAAAGATCTTTGACAGTCGTTACCAGTAGTAAGAAGTTTGAAAGTCTGACAACTGTGAGGCTAGATCCCTACTCCAATATAGTTAGGCTAGGCTAGATAAGTATTAAAAGTATTTTTGTTTTGTCTCCAGGCCAGTAGTGATAGCAGCAATAACCTTGTTGTTCTACATCACAATCACAGTACTGCGGAGTTCGCGCAACCTCCTCGCGTCTCCTTACTTCCTAGTCACCGACGGCAAAGAACCCACCTATATATTCTCTACTAGGTTTAATATTCCTGTAAGTATTACTGCTTTATTGTTTACTTAATTATAATGTTATCTTAACCGATATTTGACTGGAGGACTTGCGCACTATCGAGTATCAAATACTTGACATTTAACGTGAACCAAAAAAAAAAAAAAGATTCGATCTGAAAATTTGTTGCCTAAAGCCAAAGAACTTTTTGCCTTTGTTCAAGCTGGCAAATAGTTCTTGTTAAAATCCGCTAGGGGCGCTGATCAATTTTTCATACAAAATTTCTATAGATAGTTGTACAAATTCGCGCTACAGTACAGCAGTTCTTTACTCTATCACTCTAAAAACCTGTCGGAGCGGTGTCCGATAGGTAGGATGGCTTTACTTATTCTCTTAAGTAGTCTCTGACTTTTCTTACTTCGGGCAATCAACAGAAAATAACTTTCTGGTCCTCTACGTGGCAGTAGCTACAGTTAGTTATTTACGAAGGCTCGATCAAAAAGAAATTTTACAAAAACTGGGCGCCTCTATCGTATTTATCAAGAACTATTTTTTTAAAGTAATTTGGAATGTCTTTAGGAAATCGCGCTATTAAACCAATTATTGTTGTTAGCAACCCGATAGCTTACAGGTAAGTGAGTCTTAAGTTTTCTAGTTTTTTTTTTGATTTTTTTTCATCACTTCGAAAAGTCATTGGTGTATTGCCTTGAATTCGAACCAGCGACCACTTTCGTGGGAGGTGCCAACTTAAACCACTCGGCTATCACTGCTGAGATCTATACTTTAACTCCAACAAAATATTTTATTGTCTTTGTTGTAATAAATAACTAATTAGCACTAAGAAAAAGGTACCATCTACTCGACTGCTTCTGTCGTCTAAGAGTCAGCTCACATCGAGACGCGACGCCTTTATTATGAATTATCGCAACGAATTGTGTACCTTTTCGTGTAAAAAATAAAGTTATATTTTGAATCGCTCCTGAAAAGTGTGTAGAAAAAATATACGGCGAAGGGATAAATATGTCAAATACACTGCCGTCGGAAAAAAGATCATAATTTCCACCGTTTATTATTAGTATTGTAATGCAATGCAGTTTTTGACTTTTTGACTACAAGACAAGGTAACGTTCAAATTAATTGTGCAAAATTGAGCGATTTTGTAGGAGAGGCCTAGGACACTATATCATAAACAATGAGTATAGTATTGTTTTATAGTAATAGTGGACAAAGGTCGGTCGTCCAAACTGCGTTGACGGCCGCTCGCCTAGGAAGTACGCAGTTGTGGCCGGCCCTACTGACGTGATTTGTGGACGATTACTAACGCTATAACCATGGAACATATCGTAATATATTAGGTCGTGGAAAAAGTATTTTCGCATTATATAATTCCATGTTGTTTGGTTTATTGACAGTATTGACACCAATACAATACAAAGTGGATCCTCATTCCGGAATCGAAATCAATGTCGAAATCTAGATTTTAACTTAATATAACGTTGACATGATAGCTATTATAATAAGCACTTTATATCTCTTTATGAACATGTGTATAACACCCCTTACAAAACACTACTACTTTTTGATTGAGTGAAGATTTATGATCTTCAACCCTTGATTAATTATTACCTTTCTAACATTGTAATAGTAGGAAATCAGCAACATGCTCTATAAGATAGAAGAAGAGACAATCAGATTTGACTATCAATATGAGTTCTATACAAAAACCTTTGCAAAATAATTGTTGTTACACTGATGCACATTTGTAAACTATATCATTATGGAGCTTTCAGGCCTGCAGTCAGTCTATAAAACAGCTTAGTGATTTTTGATCTGAATGTCTCTGTGCTTCAAGGCAGTAGTAGTTCAGATAGGTCAGTTTTCAGAAACAGTTATCTTCTATCTTACTGAAAACTTGCCTTATCTGATTGTAAATATACTGGAAAACTCATGAATGGCGGAGAAGACGTTTTTTATGCTAAGTAATTATGATCTTGATAGATTGGTGAACTGAAGGGTTTCATGTTGTGACGTAATACGTGTGGTTTTGATGCGTAGAGTCTGTTGAAGGCTTAATTGTTGATATCAGCGTGTAGAATCGAAGGTCGTTGGTACTACGAAACTTTACAGTTTCTTACAGCAATCACCAAAGGCTTATAATGTTCTGACGCCTTCTTTACTGAAATTATGAAGCACGTGATGCTTACAGAGATAAAAAGTTAAACATTTAGAGGAATTTAAAATTATCTTCCATGGACTTAGATTTTATGACAAGGACTATCTCTCTTGTACAAAGACGCATCACGCCTAAGTTCGTAGTCGGTCGGCGTTATCTAAAACAAACGAGATCGACGCATCGACGTCAGGCTGGGCGCGGGCGGCAGGGCGCTAATAGCCGGGCGCGGCGCGGCACGGTTCAGTCAGAGGCAGCCATGCGCGGGAGCACAGCGGGCCTGGCCGACACGCTGGCGAGCGGCTCGCGCGCGCACGCCGCGCTATTGGAATCCGCGGATGCGCTGTTCGCGAGCGCCGTGGTGGCGCCCGCCGTCGTCACCTACTGGAAGTCCACATGGACGCTCATGGACTTGTACGTGCTGCCCGAGCAGCCCGTGGGCAGCGCGGCCGCTTGCGCCGCATTCGGCCTGTGCTGTGATCTCTTGTTCTCCGTGTTCCAAAGTCAGCTCAGCAAGCACCTGTGCCCGGACCGCGGCCGGTTGACTTACTACGTGCTGTCGCGATTGTGTACGTGTATCGCCGGTGTGGCGTGCGTGGGCGCTTGGCGCGGGGTGTGGAACCTTCTCAATGAGTGCACGGGGGACAGTGCCAGGACTCTGCTGTCCACGACGGCGGCGGCCACGCTGTCGCTGGCGGCGCTGAGGGCCCTTCGGAACATATGCGCGGCACCGTTCGCGGTCGCCGTGGACTCGCCGCAGGACTACTTCGAAGTGCCCACCATGTTCCGCACGGTTGGTACCTGGCAGTCGTGTTAGATCATGTTAGGTTCCTCTCTCCGACCCCTGATGGGAAACTGCGTAGGGTGATGTCAAATTGATCGTAAAAATCATTGTGAGTCGAAGGTTACAGGACAGGGACCTGTGTTTTTATTACAAACGCAATATAATGAGTAACTTCCCCTCAGTAAATAAAGCGTGCTAGTTGTAACGTACAGATTTATATAGAGTCGTTTTGGTAAGAGTATCACTATACTGATCCAAAAAATAGTTTCTAAGTTTCTAAACCAAAGATAAATAGAATGTAGGTTGAAAAAAGTAAGAATACTATTACTCGCCAAGCTTGTTAAAAGAAAAACAAACGATTGTTTACTATGAACGCCTTTACGACATCGAAAAGGATGTGATGTTATATTTTTAGCTTTGCCCAAAGGGGCATAAATTGACACTCGTACAGGTCACATATTACTGTTTTGGGCTCTAGTACATGATACAGATCTCAAAAACATGTAGATTCGTAGAATAGAGCCGAAAAACTGCCGCTGATGTCAAAAAGGCTTAAATCTCCGTACAATGCCAAATTGGACTTGTTGACCGTATAAGACGAAATATATCCACTTTTGAGCAGAACCGGCCACTCAATACGTTTAAAGCCTAATTCAGGCCATCAAGTTTATATCTTAGTTCAAAGTTTGGGGTAGTTGCGTTTTATCCTAATGATTTTAAAGTAAAAGTTTGTGTGGTTAAGTGTATGGTACGTTTATTGTCACACATGAATTTTAATGTCAATCGATGTATAAGATACTACTCGTCATTAAGAATCCATCCACCAAAGATAAATGCCCTTCGGCATAATTTTGCCACAAAATTGCTTTGGAAGTACTTAATCAATCTTTCTAGCATTTCTCATACTTAAAAGATGCTCTGAACTTATGTTATTACGTTACCAACTACACAATATTGTAGCTTTTTAATAGCATTTTTAACCCGTTCAGTGATTTCAGAGAAAACCCATAACAACGAACAAAACAACTTAGTAATTAACAGTACGATAATAAATTTAATCATTTAATTTAATGTCTTAGATATTGAAACTATTCGTGTTTGTTTCCTGATTTCCATTTATCGTAAGTTCATTAAACTATTAAGGGTTTACAAACAAATACATTCTAAGATTAGTGAAATACGTACTTGATAGGATCAGCTGTTGTTCCATTCATTCGCGTTTCATTCAATAAGTATCATCCGCCCACTGACTATAATTTGTATAGTAGGAATACGTAAACATTGAGACCGTGTACAGTACTGTCTCTACAGTCGGTCGATCGTGTATCGTAAGTTTGACATTTAAAATGTATTGGCAAAATACTTCCTACGATTGACGCCCGTTGGAGCGTTGCGCTAGCCGGTTGTTGGTAGTCGATAGTGGTAGAGAATCTAGCTACAAAAAGGGCGAATATGCCGCGAATCGTTTCGCGCGAATTCACCGAGATATTAGGTCCATACATGGCGTAAGCTTCGCGCGAAAGAATCGCGGCGAAGACTCCTCTTACCTATATTTTTTTAGGAAATAAAAACGCATATTTTCTTTTAATCATATGCACGTGTCATGATATGTAGCAGTTATTGTCATTCATAAACTTCTTATTAAAGTCTTTCATTTCGTTCGCAAAAAATATTTATAAAAAAATCTAAGCTAAAGAGAGGAAAAGGGAAAGGAAGAGAGGCTAACTTATTCTTCTCAATTCTATACCTTTCGAACAGGTAACCGTTTGAAAATATTTCCAAATGCATTACAACAATTAGATTTCAAACTATACAAATAAGAAGTATTTGGTTAGTTTAGTACAAGTTAAAAGAGACTCTTATACAAAAGTTCCATATGATTTGTGCCAGATTTTCCATAACCTTAGAAACATAGGTATCTAAAAACCTTCCTCTAATCTTAGAACAAATAAATTAAAATATGTGGTTCTATTTACACAAATATAGATATTCTACGTCATATAATTAAGAAGAATATTAGGGAGCATTAGGTTTAAATCCGCGCAGTAAAAGTTATATAGCTAAGATATCAGTTTGTAAACAATTTACTGCGCCATTACACAACTATGTTGTTAAGCTGCCTCTGACTTGTTTAGTATCTGATTTATATTGTTCTATCCATACTAATATTATAAATGTGAAAGTAACTCTGTCTGTCTGTCTGCTACTCAATCACGCCTAAACTACTGAACCAATTTGCATGAAATTTGGTATGTAGATATTTTGATACCCGATAAAGGACATAGGCTATATATCATCACGCTACGACCAAAGGGAGTAGAGTATCAGTAATTAATGTTACAAAAACGGGGAAAAATTTCACCCATTCTCTCTTATTGGACGTAAGCGAAATTGCGCGGGTCAGCTAGTAATAAATAAGTAATTGTAATCCTTTTATGAGTTATATACAATCATATTGATAGTATCTAAATATGGAAGAGCAAGATTTCATATAGATGTAAAGAACATGGAAATCCTAACAAAATTTATAATGTCCCTGGAAAATGTTGAAAATTATAGTTGGATCGATAAATCTCTGCCCGTCTAAATTAAATAAGATGCCATTTTTATATTAAGACAATAAGCTAGACTAATAATTTACTACACTATAACGTATGTGCCAAACACACACTTTGATTGTTGAATGAACTTGTTTGTGAATGAATTTGTAAGAATGTGATATATGCTTTTAATTATTTTGTACAGTTATAAAATTTAAGAACCTACCTTGGAGTCTAGTAAATGCTTGATTGTTTTTATTATCGAGTTCATAAAAAAAGTTATTGATATTTTCCGTGGGATTTCATGTTTTTTGTTTTGAAATCTGTCTTGAAACTTGCACGGTGCAAATGAGCTTAGAAAAACTTTGTATTCTAATTAATCTTAACACGGTATACTTTGAAAAGTTGTGTAAATATGCAATCGTTAGTTTTTGTTTTAACGCAAAACATTATAATATAAATATTAAGGAAAGTAAAGTTATTAGCAAGAGTTTAAGCTAAAAACAAGCGCGAGATACATCTTCTGAACTATTAGCTTTCTATTCAACATTTTTATGTCAAAAAATTGTATTTTTTAGCATAAATCCTACAATTATTTCAATTGTAAAACTGCAAATGTGTAAGAAATAAACACGTTAATGAAAATTGTTATCGGTATAGAAAATTATGTTTTCGTTACGGTTCATAGCAAAAGAATTTTATTTCAATGTCCTTAATAGAATTATTATGTAGATACATAAATAAACTACTTACCTAGTAAAAACTGAACATAAATAAACCATATTTTATGTCACCGCTTTCCTGCTGTAGCGTTATTGTCACCCTGAGGTCTGAATTTAAGTCTATGTGATGGCCCAAAACCTAGGGCTGTTTATTATCTACATTCTGCCATTTAAAAGGCTTCCGATCATAAGGTCTCAGGTACAATATCTGAATTGGAATTAACAATAAAGTCTAATACATCATGTGATTTAAATTACTTTTTTAATTTTAACTAGAGGTCCACTTTATCGCATATATATTATTATATAACGTTCTCTTATGTAATATAGCGTAAAAGCAACATACATTTATGGCTAAGTGAGTTAATAAACGTGAAAATTGGACTACAGACAAACTTATCAATCGCAGCGTCATCAAAAATATAGTATGAGGGCTTATAGGAATAATCTAATATGCAATAGCAATAGCACATTTCCCGACCCAGGAATCAAAGCAGACGTCGTGGTCAATAGTCGTACACACAACCACTCACACCACACTAGTATAGTCAAAACATCTATGTAACATAACATATTATTTACAGAACAGCAGAGAGACGATGCTGTACATCCTCGACTGTATATTCTCTGTGGCGGTGGTCGGCTCCCTCGTGGTGTTCGTGTGGCGCGGCTCCTGGGCGCTGCTCGACATATTCCTGTTCCCTGATGATCAGATCAAGTCCTGTTGGACGTCTTTGGTAAGTACTACATGTCACACCTAACATTTGCATGCACATCCATACTAATATTATAAATGCGAAAGTAACTCTGTCTGTCTGTCTGTTACTCAATCACGCCTAAACCACTGAACCAATTTGCATGAAGTTTGATATGGAGATATTTTGATACCCGAGAAAGGACATAGGCTACTTTTTACCCCGGGAAAATTAAGCATTTCCAAGGGAAAATGCCGGTAAAAGCTAGTATTATAGTTTGCATCTGTTTTCCACGCAGAAAAGCAGATACCAAAGAAGCCACTTGCTACGATCGTAACACACTTATTTTACTTCATACTGGATGTGCATGAAGCAAATAAATATAACTCTAACATAATAATATGAAATCAAATAAGAGTGTAAGGGTGTATGTAGGTGAAGGTGCATGATATATAAAAACGTTTCGTCATTAACAATGTTAGTCCCGTGTAATAGGGAATGAGCCTAATACCAAACTACAACTGCTGCTAAACTCACCTTACGTTTGGTAGATATCAATACCAATTTATCTTGTAGTTAAAACTCGTGTGAGAAGCTTACTTTAGAAACTAATGGTAAAAAGTATTAATAGTGGTTTTATTCCTACCTCATTTGATCTTCATTTTAACATTCTTCAGCAACCTAGGAAAATTTGATAGTATTTTTCATACACGAAGTCATACGTTTTTCCCATGGGCCACCAAAGAATGCCACTGGCCCTTTTCCTACAAACTTAGTATGCTTCGCTCGCATCAATTTCTTGTCTAATTATTATATTATATTTTAGCAAATATTAAAAACTTATAGTAGCTAGCTTGTACAACATTTCTGTAACTGCCTAAGTATTAGTTTTTTACAAAATTCATGACTGATTGTATAATTAACTTATGAGTCCAACGAAGTTATTCTTTGTAAGTAGGTACCATCAATTGTTAAAAATGTACATTTAACATTTCTCATCATATTATTTTACACTTTTATTACGTAGATCTTTACATATTTCATAAAAATTAATAATCTTGAGCTTATTGCAACAGCAATTTTTGCTGTCTAACAGTGACTATGGAAAAGCGGAAATTCCTTTAAAATTTATTTACCTACTTATGTGCCTATTTTCGTCTCTTTGTTCAATTTAAATACATCAAGCATTACAGCAAAGTTGTTAAACAAGTACATGTGCGTAGTTTAAATGATGACTATGTAATTAAGTAAATATTTAATTGTAGAGAAATCTGAAAGTAGATTAAGGTATTATGATAGTGACAGAATATTACCTAAAATAATGTTTACCAAACTATTATTAGTTACCGACCAATATTTTTTATAAATTTCATCATAATTAAAACAAAAATTGTAATCTTTTATATACTTACTTACTAAAAACACTACTCTAAATATTGTTTTATTAAAATATAGTCGTAATAACCATGAGAAAACTGCTCTAATACTATATAATCTTTTAAAAGCATGTAAATATTGATCAAAGTAAGAAGGCAAATATTCGCCACGTTTTTAGTCAGTGCAAACTACTTTCCAGAAATGTCATAGATTACATAGTGACAGAAATCACGCCACTTGAAAAGTTCATACCTATTTTATTAATTCCTTTAATAGCATGTTAGTTTTGATAACTTATCAAAATAATCTTAATGTAAAGATAAATAAAATGTGAAAATATTGTAAAAAGATTTGCGAATTTTTATTTGGAAAGTCTTATGTAGGATTTGACTTATCATTGTGGACTTTTTTAGATAAAGTTGGTGTTTTGTAAGCATGTAGGCGGAGTCATGTGAGATGTGACCTGATTGGAGCAATGCTATCTCATTTTATGATTAAGTTAAAATATTTGAGTCATAATCATCCAATGAAATATGTTTAGGCATTTATACTTCACAAAAAGATTTGACTACTGAGATCATTAAATGAGCTTATAGAGAGAATCATTGATGAAAATTATAGATACTATTAAGACTGAGAATTATTAGGAAAATAAGCCATTTTAAAATAGATTATTCGGCGTATAGTGCAATAGTTAAGGATACCAAAGGCATTTTGCTAATAAATCCAGTCTTTGGCCAAACCTTTGAAAATACATTTTAAATGGTTCCATCTGACTTTAGTTATGATCCTTTTAAAGGAAGCAAAGGAGGAACGATTATGGCAACTAGGATACAATAACAACTGTCACAATATACCGGTGCTAACTGCTTTACAACTAACTACAATTACTTCTACTGATTCACCTGATTCCCTAGAATTCTGAGGAACTATTATTTAACTACATACATAGCTGAGACGCTAAGATCAAACCTCTTTAGGTATTGACACCCAGACTATTATAGTAATATTACTTTTTCAATTAATTATTAAATAAAATAATTAGTAAGAATAAATGCAGTATTTGATTGATTACCTGCCTGTGTTAGAAAATACAATAAAACATTCGGACTCGAGTCATTTGACATCAACATACTTCAATTTAGTAAACGGTTATAATAATAACATTAGTTTAAATTAGTCTCACTATTCATGACTAGTTAACACCTCAATTTAACTAAATAACATCTATCTACTATCAAAATCCATCAAACACCAATTTCAATCCCAAATTCCCAACTATTACTCACAAAAAACAAAAAGAACAATCACAAATGCACACACAGATGTTCCGATATAAAAACGAGTACATTTTCCGCATATGGGTCATTACATGGTATTGAGTCAGTGACCACTTACGCGGGCGCAATTGGGGCCTTCCTCTGGCGTCCGTCTTGCGTCCCCCAACCATACGTACTCGGTTATTATTGGATTTTAACTCAACACGAATTAGGACGTATGGATTGTAAACAATTGTACCTTTGTAAAAACCCTTTAAGACTAGGGTTTGAATTGCAAAACTATCCTTTTCCTTCCACTTTTTATTTTGTTTATATCCCATGTTACGTGGGATCGGAACAGCATGTTTTCTATCAAAAACATGCTAAAAAGAGGATTTGGTTCGTATTTTTACAACCCAAAAAATCAAAATATCAGGCAGCTGGCCTGATATTTTCATTGATTATTGGGAATGCATTTTTTTAACTACATAAATGATTCACGTCTTTCAAAATAAGAGCAGCAATCTCTCATTACCTAGCAAGTGACTTGTGCTAGTATAGAACTATATTAAGTAAATATACAATTATTCTTTAAGATGTGAATTGTAGTTGTCAATCCATCCGGAAACACAATAATTTATGACGATAGCCTATAATCTGAATGAGTCTTCGGTCTTACCGTTCCGGGACTGAATGACTGTTTCATAAACTATTTTCCTATTAGAGATATGTGTTAGTTAGGTCTAAACTAAACCGACGTTAGAATAACTAAATCTTTTCGGGTTTTCTCTTCGTTTAATTAAAAACCTGTCACTCAGTTACCTTCGTCGATTAGTAAAATCGTATACCTAATTTGATAGTATTTTTCCACATTATCGTAATTAATTTGGGTAAGTTTTTTCATTGACATGTAGCAAACAAAGAAAGCTATGACTTGTTAATATCTTACTGCTGGGCGAGGATCTAGAAATTCAGTCCACTATGCTGCAAGAACAAGTTGAGAACTTAAACAAAATAGCGAAAGGAATCCCTTGTGAACGACATTCGCCGATGGTGTCGTAGACATTCTATCATGATTCATTCACGGTACGTAATAGTTTACATACCAATATCACAATCTTCCCATCACTTAAATCAACGAAGCAGAAGAATTCTATAAGCAAACAAAATGTGCCTTCACATATTATTATTGTCTAAGCATTTCATACGGAAAATCAATCCATTTTCCCATAGAGATATGCAGAGAAAGAAGCCTATTACCATTTTTACTAAACGATGAAAAATCTTCAAAATTAATTTAAAACATACAAAAGCACAAGTCATTATGCAGACGTAACTAACTTTTTGAAGCGAATATAATCGTTACACAATTTCAGCTATTCAATACTTAGTATAGAAGTGCGTTAATAGACTTACGCAACAATAGCAAAACTCGCGAACATCTATTAGCTAAAATTAGTACTGAAATTTTGACAATAACTAATGCACTGATGGAAAAATAGAGATTTACATAATTTACAATGTACGGTCATAGTTAAAAATACGTTAACACCTTTCAATTTTTACCTATAAAAAATACTTTATGTTAACTTCATGTCTAACACCCTAGGCCTAATCCCTCCCTCCCTCACTCCAGGAGTACACCCTTGCCCAGCAGTGGGACATGAATGGGTTCAATTTATTTCTTTACATAAACATAATTTTGTAAACACTGTGGATTGTTTATCGACCAAATAACAGTAATACAATTGGAATTTTCATAAAAAAGTGAAGTTTGAACAGTGAAGTTTTAAGACATTTTTGAACCTGATTGTACAGTCAGCTCCAAAATTAGCTGAACAACTTCGTATTTTCAAAACCTCTGTGTTACGTAACTTTAATAAATAACTGATCAAAATCAGGTAGAATGAGTTAGAATTAAACATTTAAATCAAAGGCAAATGTTTTTTCCATTGAATAATGTGCACACTTCAGTATATAGGGTTTCAAAAGATTGAGTTTGATCAGCTACTTTTGGAGCTGACTGTACATCTTCAGTATTTATCATTTGTAAAAGGCTACAATGACTTATTACGGTATAGGCTATTCTTAGCCGTATACCGAGCACAATGGCTGTCCATTTGAACGGCTTGACCACGTGGTGTGGAGGCAAGTGGATCAAGATCGGAGAAGGTCAAGGTATTTAGGTCTGCATTATGTAGCGTTTGCGTTTACGAGCTACGGTTCACTATATACTTTTTACGATAGTCACGGTTCATTTGAAAATGTAAATATAAATGTACATTTGTTGTTGTTATGTTTTTGTGCATTTAGAAATGTGTATTTAACGCATTCATTATACAACTTATTAAATTGTCTATATAAGCCATTTGCGTGCGCATCAGCGCCGACTTAATTAGGAGTTAAAGTGGTCGCTATTGCCGAAATCGGTCGGATAGCGCATCATCATCATACAACTTTGAAAATATGATGTATTGATTAATTTGGTATATGTCTTTAAGCTATAAAATTCAGCCCCATGTGAATGCAATAACAATAGCTCACCCTCTATTTCATTGGCTTAACACAGCTAATGTTGAAACGTGTATAACTGGCGTGATGTCTTGTTGATAAATACTTTTAAAAAAGCAACCTAATTATTTTCTGTACTTACTAAAAGTTCTTTACAAATAAATATCAAGAACATTTTCTATCTTTTTTTACTTAAATTAGCCATGCAGGTAACTTTGTCAACAATACTAACTAACGATCCCCAGTTTAGCATCACCGTGACATTGTAAATTACAGCACAGACAGAAATACACTGTTTAACAAAACAACTTGAAGCACTTACTTCATTACCGAGTTCCTGAAACCGTACACATTTTGCACGCAAATTACATGTCCGTCTAATTCCGAGGGCTATTTACGTGTGATGACGTCATCGCTTCCCTCATAGAATGATGGACGGAGTGATGATTTAATATGCTTAAGACTTTATCGTATAAGAGGTGGTTTCCTGAACGCTAAGGATGATTTATATCTAAGACGAAAAGAGATACAATTGTGTTTTAAATAGATAAATGGGTAATGCGAATTGGTTCAAGTACCTTGTGTAAGGTACGTTATGGTAGTGTGACTCTGGATTGGATTAATAAAATCTGTTTCATTGAATTATAGAACTTTTTTCGGTAATGTAATCTTAAATAGACACAGGTTATTCACTCTGATATTATAAAACAAAAATCTGTTTGTCTGTTACGCTTTTATTCCCAAACTAGCAATACGGATTTCATATAATGGAGATAGTTAGGCCCGAAACACAGGCGCCATATTTAACAATAAAGATAAAACAATCCGCGTGTAGAGCTAGCTGGTAGCAAAAGCTAGATTTTGGATTTCAAAGTTAGGTACTCATTACCAAGTTTCAGTCTTTGGGCAAAACATAGTCACGATGTTTTTGGAAATAAAACTCAAAATCTAGAAAACTTTTTTCCTACAAAGTACAAACTTAAATGACTTAATATTATGATATTATATTCTACATGTACTTAGTTGAGAAATTCATCTGTAAACTTGTGCCAACACATCGTGCTCATTGTCACACCATTGCTGATTTGATAGCTTCCCGTTTACCGTTCCGCTGTACGTTGTACACTGTGCAGTGTCACAGACGCCCTAAAAGTTGTTGACTCCTGTCTCGTGTTGTCATGTCGACGGCTAAATTTAGCTTACCATAACCTCGGAGAGAAGAGGTCACGAAAATCAATAAAAGAGTTTGCTACGTTCAAGTTTGGACTTACTATCAAGTTAAGATCAAAGTTAATTTATTTATAAATTGTATACTTTAAATGTTATTAATCATTTCTGTCTCGAGGGTTAACAAATACGAAACCTTTCATAATTACGCCGAATACTGTTTTGGGTTCCATTTAAAAAGTACCTTTAACTAGGTTCATTAGAACATTAATTTCTCGAAATTAAGTTAAGCATCCAAAATTGTTACACTAAAACTGACCAAGTATAATTCGAATTGAATAGTTGCTTTATCATAATCGACCATTCAGAAGCCATCCTACCTAGAAGTAATATCATATGGGAATCAGTAAACTTTTGAGAAACATAAAAGTAGTTTTATTAAAGAATAACCATTAAATTCATCAATAAGCAGACGTTACGTAAAACTAGGCGCCTGTACATAATCCAAATTAAACAACATAACACTACCTACTTGTTTATCAGTACAATGTCGTCACAATCTATCTTAAAGGCTTTCTATGTATCATTTCTTTATGACGAGCAAACATTGTTTAATTAAAGACGTGACGTACAGTGGAAACACCCGTATTTGTGTAAATAAGATAAAAATAACTAAATATAGATTATAGTATTATAACTGTAGTTAAATAAAAATGAATTCCTGTTTATAAACTAAATCAATTAAATAAATTTATACACCACTTACGTCAATATACATAACCTAAGCTTTGTTGAAGGCCTTTGGGAAATACTTTGTCACCGTGTTGACCAGTAACCATAGATAAATATTGCTTGTGGAAAATACAACTCCTTTTATTAATAAATATTGTTCTATACTATTACTATTAGATTTCCGCCGTGACGCCGTGGTTTAGGTCGCCACGCTGCTACCATTGCGTCGAGGTCGTGGGTTCGATTCCCACACGAGACAATTATTTGTACGATCCACAACACACATTACAGATCAATGAAAACTTTTTCTGTATCGCTGTCATTCACATTTGCATCATAAAACCTTTTACTCTAGCCTCTACCTAAGCGCATGAATCTAAATTACAAATAATACTTTATAATATTAGATAAACAAAATAATTATTATAATACTGACAATACCTTTGTAGAGATAGGCATATAAGGTTATCAAAAATATTCAATTGTTTAACTAATTAGGTACACAAGCGACATACACATGTAAATATTTTCACAAAAACCGGTTTAAAATCTCGTGTGTGTTATTTTTAGATACACATTTCATAATATTTTGAAATTAGTGTGTAATGAAAATGATAATTCAATTTACAGAGACGGTTTTAGAACATGACTTTTATTTATTTATTTCATTTATTGTGTTTACCTTACCCTGTACATATTATGATAAAATATGTTGCCTAGAGGCTTACAATTATTTGGGTATTTTTGGATAGTAAATTACTATCTGGATATTTGCTTTTGAGTGGGAAAGATTTATTCAATTGAACAAATAAATTGATTATTATTTATGCAACATCATGACCATATATCATTAGTGATTAGATAAACTTATTGATTGACAAACACATCATTAATTATTATGAGTAATTATGATGGACGTAGCACACATGCGCAAACATAACACTATAACTTGTGTAGAACCGCTACGCCGTAGCACCCTCTACGACTGCACAACTTAAATTCAGACTACAGGAAGTAATTTCAAAGAATGTAATCATTATAGTCGAAGGTTATTGATTAGTTTTAGTCAGTACAGCAGGCATAAATTTCTATGAGTTTCGTGTTTGGTTACTCGGCTACTGAACACTAAAAATATTCTTAATGGCATTAAGTAATAATCGTCGAACGTGCGGTGAATAAGATATGTTATAAACCCTCAGTCTTACATTAAAATTAGGTTTAAGTAGTTTAATAGACATATTAAACTATGATTTCTTGATCCTTACGCATAACGGAATTACCGAAGACAAATTTTCCGCATTTATAACAGCATGGAGGTTTTGTTATATTATATTTATTTCTCTATATCTACATTTGATTTAACCTTAAGTTTAATGTGGCGCGTTTAGAAGTATATCCAACTGCCAATAATAAAGTCTCGGGTTCGAGAACTATTGGCATTTTCTAATTTATAGCAGAGTATTTCCTAATAGTAGCCCAAAGTTTTGTACCGGGCAAACGGCAATAGGTTCGACCCCTATAACATAAGATCAACACTGTTATTGCAATTTCGGGTGTAACAGACATCGCACTATGAACGAATATAATGTATTTTTATCTACATTTTATCCATTGCTAATAAAATAAATTGTTTTTTGTCCAACAGATAGTGGGCTACGCGTTAGTAGTGGTGACGTTTGCCCTACAGGCGCCCGTGCGCTGGTCAGCGGCGAGGCTGCACGGAGCGCCGCGGCTGCTGCTGGCCGATGTGTACCATCTCGTGTCCTTCGTCGCCACCGTCAACGTCTGGCGGGGGGTCTGGGGCTTGCTGGATATTTACTTCTTCCCTGGTAAGTTAATTATATCCTTATTTAGATTCTGCTCAAATAACCTAGATTGTAAGTTCTTCTTATAAAGAAAGTATAAAATGCCAATGCCAAGTTAAATCACCTCATGGAAAGATGCAATAAGGTCGACTCTCTATAGACAATTATACAACTTTTGCGATAAGCAACACCTACAGTTATAGTTCTCGCTCCAAATAATAAATTTAGAGTTACCATAACCCAAAAAAAATTAATTCTCGACGCGACGCGATGACATTTCTAAATACTTTTAACTAATAAATCAATAACCGAAACTGTTTATAATCTTTCCAGAAACACCAAAACTCAGCAACTGGTGCTCCCACGTGATCAGCTTAACACTCCTGATACTGCTGAACTGCTCCAACTCCGTCATAGTCCGAGGAGTGTACATCGACGCAGAAGAGCCTGCGGGCGAGTGCGTCGTCTTCCCGTGCCACTATCTCCGGCTCTTCTTCCACAAAGAACGAACCAAGAAGAGACACAGAAGAGCGCTACAAGCAGCAGCAGCCGCCAAGAAGCCAGAAGAAGCAAGTCTTCCGCTACAAATGCCAGAAGAGAAAGTTTAGCCACCGAGTGTTTGCTGGAAGCAATAAGTTCGGACTTCTGTATAGTTCAACAACCCCAGTGAATGTGATGTGAAGTGTTTCAGGGGTTCAAATACAGTCATGTCTTCAAGCTATAGTTATATATAGTTTTTTAGAACTAATAAATTCAGTCTTCCGCAAAACTTTATGTAGGTAGGTAATGTTAAAACTGATTTAATTTCGAACATTCCAGTTAATATTACTTTTTGAATTGTATATTTTGTATGAGTCGTTGAATGACTTGTTATAATAAATGTAGGATGCAAAGCACATGGCATTATCTCAAGGCATAACAAGGCTTCAACCAAGTGGAGCTAAAAAGAACTGCACGGCCGTAACAACCTTTTCTCGAAGCAGTTCAGGCCATTTTAGACCTCGTATAACTTCGATATGAATGAAACTAAAAGCCTGATTCGTGTACATTATTGAACAAAAACGAAGTCGCTTCAATGTGACTTATTCTCAAATAAAATGCGTGTTTTGTGTCACAAACGACTCTAAATAATATCTACCTCTTCATTTATTTTTAGTTCGTTCTCCTTCATAAATAAATAATGCCGCGTATGATATTAACAACCACAGAAAAACCTTATTAACACTTTCGGCAACCTTTTGAATCTGTAACCATTTCTTGCGGTAGTACAATAAAAAGTAAAATACCAAATTATGTTACAAAATCTTTTTCCCGGAGATATAACTCGATTCTATTGTATTTGTTTCTTAGCGTAATTTATAATTAAGTATTCGTTCTAAGTCAATCTATTAAAGTCTTTAGTAGTTCTAAGATCAGAATATGTAAATACGAAACTATAATATAATATGTGAGCGCTAAGTTATTATAAGTTTTATTGTTGAAAGATAAATAAACGTATTGGTATTTTATCAGTCTGTTTTATTAATAAACTTTAGTTATTGAATTAAATCGATTATAACGATTTACGATGTTGAATGACCGCGTTACAAAATATGGGATGGCGGGAGATAAACATTGTATCAATGTGTTTGTGCCTTTCTGTTTACTGCCTGCTACTATTGATAGCGGCGGCCCCTGGCGGATGTTTGCGGAACTAATCGCATGCAAGGCATACTATCCATTGAGAAAATACTCCACAAAGAATACTAATATGCAATGTTACTGGTCTAATACATACATTTTTGTAGCCGTATCACTTCACTTATATGGGTAAACATCTTATCCAAAAAATTGCATTCGCTCATACCAAGTAGCGCCGTCTAGCGTGTACTAGCGTAATCACAAATTGGCGACATCCAGTGTAGTTGTCGGCAGGGGGTTTTAAAAATCATTTTTATGAAATGCGCTGTACTATACATGAAAGCACGCTAAAGCATATAAATTGTATAATAATAAAATGGACGTTCAAGAAGCTTTGCAAGAATTCTTTGTTTCAAAGTTTAATGTTGCCACGAACTAGAGGTAAGTAATTCCAATTTGTAAATCTAGATATCCTCGTAATATCGTATAAGGGTCAACTATTGGCCTAAGAGATAAAAATGCAAATAACATTGAATATAATCATCAGAAAACTTCAAAAATCATTGAATGGAGTCGGCCTGGGACCACGAGGAGCGCAACTTGAACCGAAAAGTTAGGCAGTTCAAAGTAAAATGTGTGTTCGCGTTAATTCCATACCCTATTATAATTTAACTTTGAAAGGAAGGATCAATTTCCTCTCCCAGGTCAAAGAGAGGATGATGTAAGGTAACCCTAGATGGCATCACCTAACTAAGTATAGAATAACAAAGACATACGCAGTAACCAATATACTAAGAAACTTGCTATTTATAGATACGTTTCCCTCAATGGTTTAAAAACAAAACAAAACAATAGTAATCTCAGCAATACCACACAGACAGTTGTCAATAAAAAAACAAGAATGGACGCGTCAATCAGTACATAATTAACCTTATTAATTAAGATAAATTCATTGAAAAAATTTCACGCCATTTACTCATTCAATATGTTATTGAATTAAACGCGGGTACATGTGAACTATCGCGCAATTATTCATTATTATGTTGAGTTATTATGCCTGCGGCGGGGAAAGTAAAAAATACTTTCTTGATATTAAAAGCTAAATATAGCCTTTGGAAGAACACTAGAGGTTTTCGCCCTTTAACACCTTATGCATAGCAATATACGCGACAATATTAAACCTTATTCCTTAAGTGATAGAGTTAAAATTGATTTAAATGGGAAGTAGATAAATTAATTCATTGAGACAATAGTGTTGATAAGCTATCTTATGAGTTACGTGTATTATTAAAGATGCACTTCTTTAGCACAGAATCTGAGTTTACTTGTACATTGGCCTGTGTTCATCTATTGCAGATGATGGTGGCGTCAGGTAGAATTAGCGCATTTTTGTTCATGGCTCAAAAGACCTATACGGGACTTGTTAGTTCCTAATAAGAAGCTGCTTTATTTTTTGTTAAATTTATTTATTTTAATTGTACGTCATAAAAGTCTAGTCAAATTTAGGTTATATTTAACGGAAAGTGTAACTACATCTTTAGCAAAACTTCGTGTCTTACTACATACATAGTAGACACATATACTCATACAGAAAGAGTACGTTTCGATATCATTTTGTCTTCAACTGATCCTACTACAAAAATTAGAACACAACTCATTAGTCACACGATATCAGGAACAAACAATCCTAATTAACCGGTATTTTTCCGTAAAAACATACAAACAGACATATCTTTACAATTAAACATACACCCTCTACCTACCGCGTCGCGTTTTAACTAGTAAATAATGTAATATTGACAATTATTTACGATGTTCTCATTATCTACAAACACATGCTTCAGTACAATAGCAGACAATGTTTATGTCTGCTCTGATTGTAATATAATTACGTATTTATGGTTCATTCTTATAGTTCTGAAGAGCCGTAAAAGGGGAGTTTACAGGGTAAGGCTGTAACTAGTTTCAGCTGCTTTCAGTCACGTTTGGAAGCGCAAGAGGTAAGGTGCGGTTTGTTTTACACTTCTGGCTGTTTTGATAACGTGATGTTAAGATATCAAAGGATTTTAACGTAATTATCTACTTAACGCTGCTTCTTCTCTCTTAATTGTTTTAGAAATTCGGTAGGTAGTAAAAGTGAAAAAGACTAGACGGTTTTAAATCTTGAGGTTTGTTAATTTTTTTACTATGGATAAATAGACGTACGAAGTTTTATCTTAAGACTCTACACCCTTTTCCGAGCTAGTTATTAGTAAATTTTGTGATTGTAACGACTGTCATAAGTGTATTTCATAATATAATTAATCTGAACAGCAACAATAATAGGATAACTCGATGCTAGAACCAGCACCTATAACTTTTAACAATCATAATTCTCATCATTTAATCTACATTAACAACTTATTTAGACTTACAAATTCAAGAAAACCAACTTCAACTTACATTACATTTATTAAAAAAAGCACGACATAGATTATAAAAGGTACCGTTACAAAAGTGTTGCCAGTATAACTAGAACCGCACTGTGAAGTCGGTGAAGGCGAGCCTCGCGATATGCTCCCAGTTCGTGAGGTCACACTTCTCGATCTTACAGCCGGGAGAACCAGTGGTACTGAGCCAGTCGATCCTGAAATGTAAATAGGTTATTATTTTTCGATCTGTAGACCTGCCATGTAATTTGGAATTTAATATCTTAATGTATGGTATGAACGGGCGGAAAAGACGCTTGCCTCGTTGTAGGACGGAAAAGGATTCATTTCTTTTTATTTTTAAAATAGTGCGTTACATTTTTTTCTCAAGGCTTGTATTTTCACAAAATTAAGGGAGATATAAAAAAAGAGATTGAAGCCCATCTTTGAGTAAAGTAGACACTTGCCTCTGTTTTCTTTTTATTTAAAAAAATCATAATGGGTTACAAGAATTTGTTTTGTTCCTAGCACTTTTCTAAATGAAATAGTTTTACATTGTGTCTTCATAAAGGATTGGCTTAAAGCCTGCTATTACGACAGAAATGTTGCATCAATATGATTAAACTACTTATGTGCAGTTCTCTAAATAACTTTTGAAGATTTATGTGTAATACGCACTACTTGAACTCCAACGCATTGCGAAATATGAACATTGATCTCAGTATTCAACATAATCGGTTCAAATGTGTGTTTGTTTATGTTTATATATTGTTTAGTAAGAGAAAGAAAAATTGTAGACCTTTACACTGCTGGCAGTGGGATACATAAAAGTGTAGTAAAAAAAAGGTTAGGTTGCCCAAGTTAACAATGTAAAACAAAACCAGATATTTAAGTATATTTCAGAAATAAAGCTTATCTATGTATGTACATATGTATCTAAATCCTTAGTATTAAGTGTTATTATGTTAGTTTATAACTTAAACCGTTTTAATACCCGCAATTACTTTTTTAAAAACGTGACTTTCTCCCACATTTTCAAAAACAGTAAACAAACTTATTACGTAACACATTTCTTAACGCATGCTTTTGAAAACGTGACTACACGACAGTAAAAAAATACACGTAAACCCTCTTTGTAAAGAGAAATATACCGAATGAACTGAATATATACCGGATATTTTCAGTGTTTTGTTAATAATTGTGAAAAACCCGTTATCTTTTACAAACATAAGTTCAACAACTACTACATCGGATAAGCCGTGTTTGACTTTCCACTCGTGAGGTATTTATAAACGAATGTTTCCTTATAATGCTATCTTTCAGGTAACTTGTGATGTGTAATTATAGAATTAATAGATAATATTGTTTATGGTACAATAAACTTTATTGTTTTAATACGTAATTTCACTTTGTCTCTAGATTTTAGAATATCTCGAGAATTTTCCTCAAAGAGTCCGATGCAATTTCTTTAAGTTTTTTTACAGTTATATACGCTTGCCCGCCTAAAATTCCTATCTCTTATCATCAACATACTCGTATGGAGCTACATCTGTGCTTTTTAGCTGCTATTAAAGTCATTTAATTTTGCCATTATTTATCTCCCGTCCAGTGTTATAATAGGTATTGTCATTATAGTGCTGGGTCAACCTCCCTTACAAAGGTATCTACCATTATTCATTATGTCATTAATTTAGAGTAAGTTTTTGGGAAAAGTGCTTAAAGTTGATCAAGGGGTTTTTACTTTCCTTCACAACCGCCAAATATTTATTTTTATCATCCATTTTGCCATAAAATAAAAAAACAATCTAATTAGCAATTAAGCACTATAATTTCTTTGATCAGATTTTGGCAGTGGCCTACATTGTAACGAGCTAATTATTTATATTTGACATTGAAATACTTATTAATTACAAGTATCCGGAACACTATCACCATTTGGAGCTCATCCAAATTGACACAGCAAATAAACAACACTTTTACTAATGACAACGAGATCATAAACATTAATGCTTTTTGGCTACAGATTATAAAATGCAGAATAAGGAAGGATATTTACGTTTCAAAAATCGATGCTGGCATTTTTGGGAATTTAGTCTCATAAATAACATAATGCAGGTACTTTTTTGTATAATTAAGTAGGATAAACATTTTGATGCCTTTATTGATATTGGAATAAAAGTGTCTCTGTCGTCTCAAGCTTGATATAAGGTTCTTAACTAGGTATTACGAGTGATGAATGTGGAAGTGGAAGCTTTGACGACAACGATCAAATGACTGGGAAGGATATATTTTTTATGAAAGTTGTGTATCGATTTTTTCAACACGGAATTTGTAGGATGTCAAGTAATCATTTCAAGAGTGTGTTGTTCAATCACTAGAAAGGATAAGTACTTAGTATGTGCCGTATTTACTGAATCTGCGATATTTGTTAAACATAGTGTACATACATGTGGTCCAACTGCGCCTTGGTGCCCTGTATCTTGCCAACGATGGTGCCTTTCTTGGAGTTCTTCACCCAGCCGCCGACGCCCAACTGTTCTGCCAACTCCTTGCAGTATTTCGTGAAGTAGCAACCTGCAAATTGAGTAACATTTAGATACAAATTAGGCAAATTATGTATAAAAGAAGAATATTATGTAAATAAAGCACACGATGAATGTAGGCAATAATTCCTAGAACTCCTAGAGTCCAGTTGAAACGATAGCTAAAATCGACGAGGACAAGGCGGCTTGCCTTCTTTTTGGAAATACTCGGGAACTTTTGAGAGTTCGGCAAAGGAAAAAGCCGTAGAATTTACTATGAACGAGATTGCAATCGTTTCTAACTACAGTAAAAACTAGCTTAGCGCTATTTGTGACAGGTGTGTGAGTACCAAACTCTATCCAAATATTAGTGTAGGTAGCTAAGTAGCCAAATCACAATCATCAGTAACCTGTATGATGTAGAGTTCATGACAGGCCATTACATACATAATTACACGACGTCAACAAAGCATTAATCATGCATTGTAATAGCTGCACTAATTTGACAACACTTATTTATTTCACTTATGAATTCTTATCGTTATTGTTTGCCAATTTCCCTTTCGTATCTAATGGACCGAAGCACACTAAAGGATAATAAGTACAATACTCTATACTAGCTTTTGGCGCATTGATTTGAGTACAGAGCACGATTATAGGTATTATGCTTAAGAACGTACCTCATAGGTAAGTACGGAAAGTTTTGGTGATTCTCCATTCATTATCTTTACAAATAATGGAAACGACCACAAATAATTGTATTTTGATAAACCATTGACGTTAAAATACAACACAAATAACTGTGAGTAGAAAAGTAACTAACTACTATAACCACGGCATCTTTAAAAGGAAAAATGCAGGTGAAGAACTTAAGATGGTGATCGTTTGGGGATGTTGGAGAGGCTTAATGTCCAGCAGTCGATGGAAAAGGTCTGTTGTGACGATGACCATCGTATAGCTTGTTTCAATTTTCTATATTTATAGTCAGCATGTACCTGGTAGGTATAATGATGTCTAGTAAACAAACTACGTAGCTAGGATTACATTGCAGCATCCTATAGCTAATATTGCAGTTTTGGTCGTTAGAGGGCGTGAACAGAATCTGTCAAGTGTGTGTTTATTATCGGCGATTGAACGTCCAAACTCATTGACATCGACCTACATGCAACGACTAATTATAGCCGGTTGACTGATTAGCTAGATCAGCTGACTATTAATTAAACATTAAAGGGAAAAGTAAGGAAAGCTGTGCCCATTTGTATTTGCAGAAAATAAATTTATGACTATGAGTTGTTATTAAACATGCATATAATTGCCCTAAGGAGAATCCGATTCCTAAAGTTATAACTCTGTTTTAGTTTTAACTTTATGTTACAAAACTAAACAAAAATAGTTTTATTTTTGCCTGAGCACCTCTACCTAAGCTACGTAGGTTTATTTTAATATAGGTACGAACCTACCAAGTGGTTATTCTTTAACTTAATTTTTAAAATTAAAACTTTTAATAATTTCGCAATTATTCAGTAATTAATTAAGTTTAAAGGAAAAATTATTTACATACCTTGGACCTGTCCATAGACTTCGAATTCCACTGCAGCCAACGCATTAGGATCGTCAGCACCCATCACAAATTATTTAAATTAAAAATTAATTAATTTAATTTCACACTATTTATTTTTATTACTTAATTTTACTGAATTATTTTACAATATTATTTTTAATGTATTTTTTTATTATTCACAGCCTGTACTATAAAAAAGTAAACGTTTTTTCAGCGTGTGAACTGTGGCCAAACTCTTGAATATGCGCCGCCGCCCGCCTAAGTGCCAATACTAACCGCCCGCCCTACTTTATCTATATTTATTTACTCACAGATTCAAGTGTATACCGTGATTATTATTATTTATGTCTATCGTAAAACATATTGATGTATCATAAAGTATTTGATGTATTTCGCAACCGGAAGATTGGAACGTATGAAATGATCCCGTTCTAAAATGCATGACTTATGCAAATGCGTCAGGTACACTGACACAGATCTTTCAATAAATTGTTTTGCTATGAAGTTTTACGGCATAAACATCACAGGTCTGTAGATTATATGTTTAATAAAATATATGAAATATTGTGACCATTTAACGAAGTTATTGTATGTCATCTTTAGACAAAGATTGAACAAAAATTAAAGATGCATAAAACCATGCACCGCTAATACTAATTTTGTATTCCACTTAATTGTCATGTCGGCTTTACGAAAGTAGTGGAAAATTCTGCATTCAGGAAAATAATTCTAAGGTACATATAAATTAGAGAATCTGAAGAAACCAAAGAGAACCAAGCAAAGCGTAATTTAATCAGTGGGTTCAACTGAGTTGAGATTTTTGCAGTATTCCCCGCCGTTTGAAAAGTAAAAAATTCATGTAACAATAGTATAAACAAATTAGCGGTGATATAAAAACGGTCGGTGAAGGAGGAAGCCCTCCCCTCGGCCTCTGGCATGTCGATGGAGTGGCCGGTTCCGCTGACAATTACAATTATATGATTGTACACTGATTGCACTAACCGTTTCCTAATAAACTACGGCCTCTGACGTACTCCGTATATGGGTGAAGGATTCTGTTCTAATCAATTGTTTATCCTCTTTTAGTATAAAGTTTAGCACGTGCATGTTTCGAACAACGGCTCACCAACAAGAAGCTCAACTAAAAATATGTCACCAGAGACTGTAAGATGTACGTTTTGATTTAGCCAGCTTGCTTGATACGAAGGCGCATGAAAAGCCAAAAAAATTACAAGCACGCCATGATCCAACCATATATTATATCAAGCTGTAGCATTAGATATACTAAAAGCTTCGTCGCATTAACGTGATCTTACAACTTAGTCAGATAGGCTGAACATTTGAATGAAATTTCATCGTTTTAACGTTTATTTCGGTAATAAATTATAGTATCTTCAATACCTACTGAGTTTTTATTTTCCATATAGAGTTCACAAACATTCTTACAAAAAGTCAGCCCTATTAAGGTTTGACCGAATTATAAACGGGGTGCACGGGGTGGCTTGTTGCGTTTTTTCTACCACTACGCTAAAGGGTGGTGAGTTCTATTCCCACATCTAATATCCGTGATCGACTGAAGTCGTTTTGGAACCGGTCGCCAATGGTATAAATGTATAAAACTTGTGAGTGAATAAAAATATAAAAATATGGATTCAGTTCATTCATTAATCTGGGGGCACGGTAGTGCCCCCGCAAGTCGAGCAAAAAAAAGCGGCACGGCCGTACCATTCTTTTCTCGAAGCAATTCAGGCTATTTTCGACCACCCTACACTTTAAGTTTTCTACAGAATGTTTTTGACGGCATCGTATTTTACAGTACCTAGTTTAGCTATCAATCCCTTGTATCGCATTATCAGTTGGCTTATCAGAGCGCATATACGCAGCAGCAAATAGATTTAATTAGTAACAGCAAAAAAAATATCCTTTTTGTTTCACCCTAACAACTAACCAGCCCGAAAATTAAATAGCTCTGCATAATTCTTATTCACTGACAGCTTAGGTTCTATTTAAACGCCTGATCTAAACCGATAGCAAAGTGTGTTAATGCCTGCAAATGTAAATTTAATAGGCGCATGTAATGTTTGCTATAACTTTATGGTAAGGCGTTACCAATACATAAAAAAATATATTTAAGGTTATACTAGTAATTTAAAATCGTATTACAATAAGAGATTAATAGATTATTATGTACCTATGTGATTCTTTTTTAATAAACTTTATAACGCAACAAATCGAAAATAACAATCTTATACATTACTTGGAGAGTGTATCCGAAACGCTCAGCTGTTACTGTCAAGAATGTCAAGTGTCAAACAGGACAAAACAAAGATTGACAATTTAAGTTTTGTTCTGATTAAAACTCTATTGCAACGTGTTAAAGACTATTTTACAGTTCTTGTAAGGCAATTTAACTTAGTAATTTTACTTGACTATTGATCAATCGTACTCATTCTGGAAGGAGCTTGTTAAATCATCAGTTTGTATCGCATTATCAGTCAAATTTTGTGTTTAGTACGAGTGCCGGCGCGCCGACCTCGCCATATCGTTACTAAGGATTAATTTCTGGAACTGTTGCCGGCAAGATTACATTACTTTCTTTGTTAAATCGAGAGTTTTATCGTTTTGAAAGACAAGTCGTTTTAGTCAGAAACTTGAGTAAAATGTCTGTGTGTAACAGTGGAGACGTGAAATTAGATGCCGCAGTGAATAACTGGCTGAAACTTGACAAGGTATGTGCTCAAATTATTGTACTAATTAAAAAGTTATTACTTTGTCCTTGACTTATTGCCGCCGAATGACTTTAAAAGTAAAACTGAAAGTTGTTCATGGTTTTACTCGCAAGTTATGACCTATATTAACTCTAAAAAGTCGTAAAAATCTATTATTAAACTGTACTGCATTACACAGACTCATTAAAACCGATATTTACAAAATTGAGGTGATGTTTCCTGCAGTTATGTAGATAACAAAAACATAGGTAATGGTTATTGTTGTTATTATATAATAAGTTTTCATTATGTATGTATAAAATCATTCAATGACTAATGTTTTATATGACCTCTGGCAATACAAACTTACAAAATGATTTATTTCAAGGAAAACATTAAAATATTACATACGTCAGAGTTTTTTATATTAGGTATAGTATGATACCTCTTGTCATAAAGCAAAGTTGGTAAACAACCATAGAGTTAATAATTATTTGTAATATTTCTTAAATAAAACTAAAAAGCTATAGACAAAGAATAGTATATCCATAGCGAAGAGAATGCTCGTACTAGGCTGCTTGTTTACAACCAGATTGAAAAATGCAATCCAATTGAAAGAGAAACTGTATTTTATGAGCAGATAGATTGTCAATTAACAATAGAATCAAATGAGCCAACCTTGAATGAAACACATTGTGCTGAAGTAATTGCATCAATGTAATACCACGGACATATTACTCTTTTGATGGAACTCAGTTGCAATTTATGTAAAAATACAATTACAGCTTTTATGAAGCTTGATTATGTTTGAGATGCTATCCAAATATTTTTTTAAAGCAGGTGTTTTCATACTCTGGTGATGCAGTATATTCACATGTGTCCACTTTAACACTGCCCCCGGGGGTGACAACTGGGAATTTTCTTCCTACTTAGTTATTTACTTTTATACTATGACATAAATAAAATAGATGTTTATAAGAGAAAAGTTAAACATATATACGAGGCTACCAAAGGCTATGAAAATCTCAATAGACAATTTTATTCCTAAGCAATGTTTTGATACTAAAACCCACACAACATTATGTATGTGTTTCTCAAATAAATAGGTAGGTACTAATAATAATTGCTCCCAATAATAACAAGATCTGTTTACTTAACATAAAACCTTGGCACAAGATTATGTACAGTGCTTATAAATAAATTGTTATATTGTTTTGTACATATTTACTTTGCCACAAGTATTTGTGCTTCCAGTTACACGGTCCAGTTCTTTATCAGCTATTTACAATGCACTTTTGAAATATCAATGTTGCAAATAATTTTCAATTGAAATAGTGACTTATTTAATTTTTCATTTAAGATTATAGTAGATTATTTCTCTGTCGTCTAGGCAGTAGTGTATACGACTGCCGATCACAAGGTTTGATTCCCGAGTGGGCAAAGTGCTGTTTTCACATAAAAGTATGTTATAATATTTCTCAAAACTTAGTAGTCCGAAGTATGGTGACCTGAGCAGTAGCTCGATTCTCTACTTCTATCGGCTACCGACAACCGGCTTGTCATCGAGAAATTTCGTAAGAAAATCTGATCAGGGCGACTAACGGGCGTCGTAGGAATGGAAGGCTTTCTCTCGATACTCGACAGTACAGATTATACAGAATTGCGCTACAATTTATAGCAATAAGCTAGCCCTATTACATGCGACTGTATTGGCATAACAGTCGTGATGTTATATTTGTGTTTACTAGATTCTTAAAAAGTACTAGACACTTATTTTTCCTTTTACGTAATAATCAATATCATAATGATATGATGATACACGTAGTTAAACGTCTCATGACGTCATAGTTCATGACATTATTAACTAAGTTTTGACATAGATAGCACATTACTTCCTGCTTCCTACTTAAAATAAATGCATTTAGGTACCTAGTTAGGTTTATAAATAACACTGTTTTTTATGAATCCGACTGGCGAACTATTTGAGAAATTTTGGTTAGTAGATGTCGTTATTCTTATTGAGAACTGAATGCTATGACTGCTGCTACTCTTACATTGAATAACTTCACGCATTTAGGCTCTATTCTTTGCAATCATAATTTAGCAATGCATTGCATGAAGTAATGATTGCAAATAATAGAGCAGAGGTATATCCGGGTTCCTTAAACAGCCAGCCGTTTCTGTAGCTTACCCATCCCTTTTTAGAATATAATAGGACATACAATAACATATTAGTTAAGTCTTAGTAAACTTAATTTGGAAAATCATCGTGATTCTCACGAGGTATTTAATTAGTTTGTATCACTCAATCAGAGATAAGTAAGGTAGGTAATTACACTGTGTTATGACTAATGAGACATTTAATTGACATGTTACTATTCTTATCAAGCATGTTAAGATGTGGTACATCGGAAGTAGGTAATAAGTACTTCTGTCCATATGTCCGCTAGCCAAAGGTCTCGTGTTCTATTCCCGGATTAGGTTATTATGAGGTTTTCACAACATTAGTATTTATTGCATGGTGAATGAAAGATGAGGTCACATCTCATTCAAGTTTTTCATGCATTGTGAGCCAGGATGATGAAATAAAGTGTACCTGTGTATCAGTTTGTATTACTCATACTTTTAGCTAATATAAACTACTAAAACTACCTATGTTTTAATTGAGCCTACTCGGTTTCTTTTGTTCGAAGTTTAGTTGAAAAAGTCGATTGTTCGATAACTATCATTTTAATAAATCGATTGTTCGATTCTTTTGTTAATGAAAGTATGGTTTATGTAAAGGTTATTTAGAAGATTTTAATGTCAAACAAATTTCGTTTGAAAGAACTTGGATATGTATAAAATCATGGTAGAAATCATTTGAAATTTTGTGCGCAATTTTATTTTCGTCGAGTTATAATAGCACATTGGTCCGTTTCAATGAAATTGACCGTCGAATATCCCTCGAGAGGACGTTATGCTAAACGGTCATTGTAATAAGAAACATGTGCAAATTACATGCACTATAATACAGTCTATTGTATGAAATTCCTGCTCGTGACCACAAATAAACAGTGCGGTAAATTCCGCTATAATGTGCTTGATATGTGATATAAACAATATATAGCTATTTACTATTTACTAGGTATTTAGTTATGTATAGGTATCGATGACCACAACTTAATAAGATGAATTCTGTGCTGTTTTTAGTTCGTACATACCTTTGCGAGGTAGGTACCTACCTATTTAGAATTATTTTGAATCATTTGTGAACAGTTGTTGAGTTGTTAGGTTAGGTTAGGTTCCCGATAAAAACGGGACCCTATTATTGAGACTTCGCTATCTGTTCGTCTATCTGTCACCTCGCTGTATCTCATCAATCGTGATAGTAGACCATATTATTGATTCATTAGTGATTGTTATAAGGTGCTATGTTTGCACTAAATGTAAATTTCGATTGAAATGTTTTACGGGAGCTTGTAGTTTGACCAATATCGTGAAATTGATGACGTCAGAAGCTTTGGGGAAGCAGGCTTGAGTTTTTGTAATTAATATTTTCACCAATAAATAAAGAATATCTTAAAAATATTTGCTTTGTTTGTGCAGAATCCAAAAACCCGCAAAGAAGTAGAAGAAGACATCGCGAGCTCAAGATGGGACAAGCTGAGAGGGACCATGCTGCACCGGCTGAAGTTTGGCACGGCTGGACTGAGGGGGCCCATGACTGCGGGCTACAAGGCCATGAACGATGTCGTCGTGCTACAGACTGCACAGGTTTGAACACATTTATAGTAGCATTTTTTTTAACTAGCTTCTTTCCAACTGCTGATCAAGAGTTTCCTCCCGAGCGAGGGAGGAGATAGGCTATAATCCTTTAAAAATCAATGTTTTCCATGAAATTCAATCGCCGTAGCCGAATATCAGCTAGGAGGAAGATTACTAATCGTGTAGTGTTGGTTTACTGAACAAAATATTACGTCTCTTTTGAGCATTGTTAAAATATATATTTAGTTAATTACTTTGCGTAGATAACCAACGATGATTTTATAGGATTTGCATGTGAAATACGGGTTTGAGAGCATGTGTTAAACTGACTATACAGGTGCTTCTATATTTAATAGCAATTGACGGCATGATTAAATGGATGAAATATATTGTGTTGCAAGTGGCATTCTATACACCATCCAAGAGTGATATAGATTTTATTAGAATATGTGGCTAGATTTGATGCAATCAAAGTCCTTAGTCCATGGTCAAGGAGTTACAATAAAATAAATAAGATAATGTTTTAATTATCTTCAGAAACTTATCTCGTGCGACCAGTTTTTTTTTACTTTTTTGTTTTATAGACATTAATCTTTGTACTGTTTATTATATTAATTGCATTGGGTTTGATATAATATCGGAATATGCCTATTTTGAGTTGAGAAAAAACAGCTTTTTGATGCATGATAACGTAAATCATGCATAAATCAACATCATATTTAGGTTAATTCAAAGTTTTAAATCGCGTAAAAATTTTGACACTTGCTTACACATTAGTAATCTTGTTTTACTGCTAGATAAAATATTATGTCAATAATATTTCTTGACCAAGAGTGCTGGACTGGTCCCACAGTAAATCACCTAATTCTTCAGAAAAAATAAACTTTTTTAAGGAGAAGAAAAAGATAAAAAAAATACCTGCTTATGTGTAATTCTTACAAGCTATTTAATGTGCAATTTCAGCATGTTCGAAGGAATGTTATATTTAGTGCAATTTTAGCATTGGTGGGAGGATTGTGAAATTTAGAAAAAAATAATATACCTAATTCTCATGAGTAACTAATAATGGATGCAGAAAAAACAATAACTGGAAAAAAAATACAGCCGTATTCCCACCGTTAGACTTCCAATATTTAATTTAAAGTTTTAATCTAGCAATAGAAATGGGTAGCTAGGTACATAGTGTTGCAATAATGTCGTATTCCCGGTAGGTTTCCAGACGGATCAATATTGGCACAAAATGGCCGCCGGCGGGGTCGGGGTTTGGTCCAGACATACCTACAGTTATACGGAGGATACATCATTTTAGAATCGTTAGGGCTGTCGAGTATGATTAATTGAAAGTAATTTTAAAGTAATTGAAATTATTTTCTAACTGTAAAAGCTGTCTTGCGGGACGCGAACAACCGTAATACTACAGTTGTTTTTCAACTGTTGTGTTCAAGGTTAGTCAGTAGTATATTTTGTCTGATACGATAGTCATCATCATGGCTTAGCCTTTCTTCCAAACTATGTTGGAGTCGGCTTCCAGTCTAACTAAGCCACGAGCTCCTCTTTTGTATCCTTGTCTAATACGATAGTAAAATATTTAAATTATCACAACTTTCTTTCTTCCCAACGAAAGTAAGGACTGATCCTTGAAATCATATTCTCATCACCACTCGCTGGTTCTACGGAAAATTTGTCGTAAGGACCCAAACGACTACAAAATGATTTTATTTGTGTAATAAAGATAATGAGCTGGTCAATGTAGCGAATAACATTATTTTATTTATTATCATTAAAACACAAACTGTAACTAAACAAAGTGTCCCACAAAAACATATTATTATCTACTATCCAGTCTGGGATATATTGGGCGACAGCGGATAAGATCTATAAAACCTGTTGTTCGCAACGCACGTAGACTTTCAGACACAACAAACCGTAAAACGAAGTCATGTCTCTTCTATTTTGTTTATATATTTACTGTCAAATTACATAAGCTTAGGCTTGCTTGACACTGGTCATGACAGGAATTTATTAAATCATATAATAACATATTATTCGTACAACATATAAACTTACTATTCAACTATTAATTTTCACGAATATTTAATGTATTATGTTGTATTTTCTAAAGCCTAGGCTATATTTTTCAACCCTAATAACTCAAACGTGCCACACCCTGCCTCCCTTATACAAAGCCCTATACCTAAAAGCAAAACGTTGCACCGAGTGAAGTTAGCCGCAGTCTGCATCTGCAGTGAAATATGGCGGACCTCACCCTCCTGCACTTCTCTCAATCGGGTCGCAATCGGGACGATTTGCAGGTGTGATAAATTGCCACGGACATGGAATAATAGCCCACCGATTAATGATCTCCACTCAATGCTTGATGTGATCACCCATTAGATATTTTCAGTATTAGCAAGGTCGTGTTTTTTTACGTAAAACCACGATGAATAGAATATAAACAAAGTATATAACAGGAAGTATGTGTAGTTACTACAACCTTTTTATTCTTGAAGGACTATATGTTCCTTCACCGAAGACCCGATAAAAAACTTTACATTAGAAAAAAATACTTTGAGCATATATGGAAGAAGTTGTATTTATTCGTTATCCATAACATTCGATAAGAGATTTATAACATTTTTAAGTTCATTAAGCCATGAATACATTATAAATTTTAAAAACCCATAAACTTATTTCTTTACCTGAAAAAAAATATTCTACACTAAACACGTAGACTATTAATCTGTAATCCTCCAAAAGAAAATTATCCAGTTATCTCCTACATTCGACCTCTATTTCAAGACAATCCATCAGCACAATTAATACACCCGACAAATTGGCACTCCAGATTAAATTGTGAACCCTAATACACATCTAGTTAAATCGCACCCCTGTAGCGCTGGCAAACTTGAAGTTAGGTACGAACTTATCGATTTCCACGACACAAAGGGTCGAGGGGGGAGCCCAGGCTAGGCTATATAGGTGCTCTAGGGTCGCCGGTGGCAGGGCAGACGCAGACCAGAGCTGGCGAGAGGCGGACGGCTCTTCAGTAAAATTCTGGGGAAATTTTCCACTCCCTTAGTACAATGAGGGGTAATAATTCTTCATCGCGCTGGCCTCATAGAAATATGGGTAAGATTTTCTTTTTTATTATTACTTTTTTTTTACAGCCAGTCCCGATTTTGCTGGTCGCCTGTCTACAATAGGCGAGTATAATTAATTTTAATTAACGCAGGTTGGTCGGCTGCCGGCGGAGTTGCAAATTGATTGATCTCTTTTGAATAGCGTTCGGGCAGACATTTTGGGTTGAGAATTTTGGTCGCGTATTTTCTTTTGTTCTTGTTGTCTGAATTTCTCCTAGGTTTCAGGCGGGGCGTTGCCTGTTGTTTAGCAAATCGTTTGCTGAAATTAATTAATAATCTAATAATTCGAATTTAGCATTTTATGTCGGATTAATTTCCTTCGTCATATGCATTTGGTTTTTATTTCAAATACTATTTTTTAATTTGTATAATACGGGGTGTCTTCCTTCGATTGAATTAATCCATTTTATTTAAACACTGCTTTGCGTAAACACGTGTGTCCATTTTTACATAGGCCCTTAATTCCGCTTTTAGTAATGACAGACAGACTGCTCAATTTGATAAGATAAAAGTAATTGACGATAATTCGAAAAAAGTTAATATCATGGATCATAGCTGATCGTAATGATATAATTTATGGGCATGTCTCTAAGACCGATTATTTTACTTTCCTAATAAATCAGGTTCAAAGCATTACAAAATTCGGTTTTTGAATGTGCTGTTTATGCTCGCGACTGTGTTTCCGAGCATACTAATTGTACTAATTTTCAAATTTCAAACCAATTAATGACCTAAATTAATTTGAACTCATACTTATATTGACTATTCGTAGGATCTTATAAATGCAATGCGAAATTATCCCAAAATTCTTGTAAATTGTTTAAGATCTAACTAAGTACAGATTTACATAATATTATGTTTGTATCTAAAGCATTGCTATTTTTATACACCGTACAAATTAACGGGTTGTCTGGTTTTTTAAATATTTAATCGCGTTGTAATTACATAATTTACTCAGATATTTTCATTGAAATATAACAAAGCATACAACAAATCCGACGTTTGATCTTACAATCAGTAATCGTGGGTTCAAAATTAATCCCAAGTTAGGTTTTACAATTCTATTTCAACACCCGTGCAATTAAAATGGCGTGTCGGCAATATTTCCCCCTATCCCCGCTTGCCGCGTCCCACGTCACTTGTCACAAAAAATAAAAAGGCTTACTGTCCTTAAATTATTTCTCTTAAAAAATCATTATTTCGTCAAATACAACCAATAACCATGTAATAATGCCTACATTTTTAACGTTTTATCGAATATTAAAACGCTTTTTATTTCGAACTTATTATAAAAAGCGTCTAGCTCTCGATAATTATCTGACCAATCACTTCGTCCTATCCTAATAATTTCGTCTTTAATTTTAATTAAGTACTGATTTCGGCTATTTATCGTAGTTTGAAAGAGCAAAGGTTAAACTCCAAAAATACACAAAAGCTTGTAATAACCAAAGCTATAAATACTAACATCAGTACTTGTCTCCAGGGTCTCTGCTCCTACGTGAAGAAGGTGTGCAGTCAGAGCCAGCTGCACAACGGCGTCGTCATCGGCTTCGACGGCAGATATAACAGCAAGAGGTGAGATGAAACACAATATACATACAAGGGATCTGGATGAAAGAGGTTGAGATGATGGATGAAAGAGATGAAAACACACATTATTTTATACAAAAGTTTTGTGGGAGAGAGGTAATAAATGAATGGGATTAGTGGGAAAATCATACAGGGCTTTTAAGGAAGAAAGATATGGTTTTGTATGAAAAAGACTCGTATGTATAAAAACACAAAACCAATTAATCTTACGTACAGAGGTTTTGTGTAAGATAGGTAATGGAGGTGATGGATAAATGGGATGAATGGGAGCAACATACAGGGCTTATAAAAGAGAAAGGCATGGTTTTGTATGAAATAGCTAAAAATACCTGGATGAAAAGGATTAAAAGGAGAAAAATACGGGGATTTTTGACAGAAAGGTGATGGATGAAAGCGATTAATAGAGTAGAACGGCTTTGTGCTATTGAAGGGATAAGGATGCTGGTACTCATAAGAAAGAAGATTTGGATAAATGTGAAAGTATTGCTACTGTTTTTTTGCTGTCAATTTTCCTTTTATGTCAATGGAGAATGTTACTAGGTATGCCAAATCGCTTTAAATTTTGACACAGTATAGCCTGTATGTATACATATAAACTAGTTTTTGTTTTAGTCAAAAATACCAAATAGTTTTGATTTTTTAAGCATTCAAAGTTTCGAAAAATATCGAGACCCGCTAACAGCCGCGTGAGCGGCTGTGACGTCATACTACATTACCGCGCCGCGCGGGCCGCGTCCCGCTTAGTATTAAGTCGCCAATCGTTGTTGTAGGTGTAATAGATTGCGTAGTATTTTGTTGTGTTTTCGTCCGCTTATGTACAAAATAACTTATAATAATAGTAAATACTATTCGATTAATAAAATGGATAAAGGATTAGAAAAAGGGCAATCGGATAATCTACTTAAAATAAATGGAATAATGGTTGCGAATTATTTGTGAAACAAATAGAGGTTTTGTTGCCTCCGAAATCCTACTTCATATTATAAATGTGAAACTTTGTGAGAATGTACATATGTATGTATATCATTGTATGTACGTATGTATTATGTATGTATGTATATACAAATGTATGTATGTATGTACGTATGTTTGTATATGTATGTATGTATGTACGTATGTATGTATGTACGTATGTAAGTATGTATGGATGTTTATTACTCTTTCACGCAAATTTGACTGAACCGATTACGATGAAATTTGATATATAGGAACCAGAATAACACATAGACTACTTTTTATCCCGGAGTTCCCGAAGGATCGGGATTTACGCGGGAAAGGTTTCCATGCGGAAGAAGTCGCGGGCGGCTTCTAGTATAGGTATTATACATATAAGTAATATGTTAGATATTTACGATCACTGCATATTATAATGAAACAATTTTTAACCGAAATAATCGCGTACTTATTGATTTTACATTTTTCCTGCCACAGTAAAATCAATAAACTCGCGATCAATCCGGTTAGAAATTGTTTCATTATAAGATGAAGTTATTTATTATTACTTATATACTTACCTACATAAAATTTAATTACATTTAGGCACAACATATGATTTCCTAGTATTTGAATTGGACATTTTAAAAAGTATTTAGGTATAATTTCAACGCACCGAGCGCGCGACCGCAAGCGGACTGTGTGAGCCAGACTGAGCAAGAGTAGAGTGACGTCACACCGTCCCCGAGAGCAAGCGTCGTGCGGTTACAACTTGTTTTACTTATAAATCGGAAACTAATTGAGATATCGAAGTAATTCTTTCACTAGTATTTTTTATTTTTAAGAAAGAATAAGGAGTGCTAAAAATCAAAATTTGTTAACATTCTCCATTGTATTTTGAGAGCGACGGCGAAGGCGTGGTATTTAAGATGGCTGCCGATGGGTGCGGTACTTATAGATTTAATTAAACCGGACAAACATAAAACAAAAATAAAAACACAACTTTTTCCTATACAATTATACTAATATTATTAATGCGAAAGTCTATCTGACTGTCACGCCTTCAGGGCTAAATTGCGGAACCAATTAAATAAAAGCATGTTAACAATATTATTAAAGACGGGAGCAAATACATATTTTTTGTCTAAAGACCGGAAAATATGAGAAAGATAGTTAGCTCGCGAAGGAAGCCGCGTGATTCAGTTAAAAATATCTCACAGTGTCTACTCTTTAACAAAAATTCTCACGTTATTCCCAACGTTCAGACCCACTGAAACGTAATCTGACATCGTAACAGAATATCAGTTAATTAGACGATAAACCTTAATTGCGTCAACGTAGATACATAGTTGCGAGTTGCGAATCGTTATCGTGTGTTATCGTGATGTCATGGGTCGGTGACCTTTTGATATCCATGTTTATGTATTGGTCTTTAGATAAATTGACTTATTACTGGTATAGGTCTGTTATCCTATTATATTTCTACGTAAATGTTTTAAAAGAAAGCGACTAAGGGGTCTGAATTCCTCAAGATCTATGCTTTGCACAATATGATCTCTTTGTTACTTAGCGTACAAATAAAAAAACTACTGGATTTATTTTCATGCGTTTAGCCGGATCTATCTATCCTCCATCAATTTCGGCATACTGACGGCAACACATAATCTAAAGCAGGGGTCCCCAACCTTTTCTTAGTCAGGGACCACTTTTATACTATTCTTGTTATCAGGGACCACTATGTAAGTGTATTAAAAATAAAGTGTAATAATCATCCTGAAAATTTAAAATTTTAAAATTATTTGCGGCCCATATTTTGACTTCCGCGGATCACTGGTTGGGAACCACTGGTCGAAAGTAAAGTAAGACTGGCTGTCAGATTCAAGACAATGGTAACGACTGTCTAAGGTCTTTGAAAAGCCCCTCAGTTCAACATGCTTTCCGAAACACGAAGAAACTGGGTATGTTTTATATGGTCACCCATCCATAGAACAATCTCGGCCAGAACTGCGCGGCTGTTGTTACTTAACTCCGCGAGCTCCGAATAAATACTTAGTTGTTACTGCGATGTTCAAAAGATCGATTAAGTACCAGTTTTCCCACACCTCTCCGCTCATACTCTATTAACTATATACAGTAAATAGCTCTGATTATCTAAAGCGTAGTCAGTAATGTAAGATTACTTCGCTAAGTGCGTTATCACGATGCTCTTTACACAAATTACGTAACGAAACTACGTAGGTATATTATTGTAATATACGCTGTTGGTAAAGAGTAATGCGATTTTATATAGGTACTGAATTATAATTGACGTGACGTTTTATTGTTATTTATTTTTTATAACTTAGCAAGGTAAAATATCGCGAAATAATCTGTCTTATAAATCTGAATAAAAAAATCAAGAAGGAATAATTATTTATTAGAAACAAATATTCCTATACAAAGTGACAAACGCGTACACGGGATTTTCGGAATCTAAAGAAAAAGTTGATCGTACTCATGTATCACTCTTCTGTTCTGTTTTTCTTCTGTCAAGTTTAGAAAACTTATAATTTGTCTCGATTGTTATACTAATCCAAGAATTGTCTCTTAAATAATAATTTAAAATGCTTATAAAATATGACCACAAGGGCATGCTTCTTAAAGTAAGCTTACAGCGTTCAAACTAGTTTTGAAAATAAATACTGACACATATTAACCAGCTGACCCGGCGCACTTCGAACCGTCCGTCATTCATATTTTTGCCGTCCGTTGCGCTGTTATGTTTTACGCGTACCTATAGCAAACATTCCGGTGATTCATTTTTACTCGTATACATTACTAGCTGACCCGCGCAACTTCGCTTGCTTCACATAAGAGAATCATAATTTTCCCCGTTTTTGTAACATTTTTCACTGGTACTCTGCTCCTATTGGTCGTAGCGTGATGCTATATAGCCTAAAGCCTACCTCGATAAATGAGCTATCTAACACTGAATAAATTTTTCAAATCGGACCAGTATTTCCCGAGATTAGCGCGTTCAAACAAACAAACAAACTCTTTAGCTTTATAATATTAAGTATAGATAACAATATATTTCAATAATTCATCCTGCAATTACGTAATTTGAGGTAAATGGGTGCACAGTCCTAGATTCACAAGTGGGGCTAAATTATAGCCTCTTAAGTGATATTGTTGCTAATGTGTAGGTCATTCGTAGGTGCACTAGGTTATACTAGATAACTTCCTTCATATTACTGTATCTTAAACTTAGTGATTTATACTGTCATGAAATACCTACTAGTATTATTGGTATATTGAGATAGATGAGTATAAGGGATCATTATAAAAATCTTTCGTATGCGTATGCCTAACTTTAATTCATGGACCCATAATACAGTTTTAGAGTTCATATAACAGTTTTTTGTCATCATTAATTACGCTGTATTAATATCAATGATCTAAATTAGCGGTTAACTTAAGAATGTTTGGGGATTACTCTGCATATTTGATTGTATAATTTGGTTAGGTAGGTAGGTATTATGATTGAACTTTTAAAAAAAACTTTGACAACTTTAACAAATAGTTAAACAAGCAAAGTATTATGTACCTTTTTCTCCTGTAAATTTTAGCATAGTCGGTCTACTTTTTTTATTGCATGTTCTTAATTAAATGTTATCGTGTCGTTTACTTTTGAATGGTGGTAAAGAGAAACAAAACTTAAAAATCCTTACATTCCATTTAATTTTACCACAATAAATAATTTCAAATGGAACCATCTGTAGCTTCAACTACCTACTAAAATTAAGACATACATTATCACATCTCTCAATTCACTCTCATTCAATCTTAATTCACATGCCAAAAATTAATTTAAGCCAATAAATTCGCTTAACAATTTCTATGAACAATTGTCACCAGTTATGCGCATACGCCCTGATATACTGATATTAATCGGATCAAGCCTGTTGCAATTGGAACGTGTCTTCAATACAATTGTTTTGACGTTTATAAGTATGCATCTGTGCATCATTTATTTCGTTGGAGATCATAATAATATTTTATTAGCTCTTGCTTGCGACTTTTCACGTGAACTATAATAGTTGTAAAAGATTTATTTTTTATTTGAATCGATCACGTTCTTGAGGCATTTCTGGGACAAAAACTATCCTAAGTCCTATTTCGGGTCTCAAACCTTTGTTTGTACAAAATTTCATCCAATCCGGTTTTGTCCCAAGTGGTTTAGGCCCGAAAGACGGACAGCGTTGCTTTCGGATTTGTAATAATATATTTAGTAGGCATTGGTCGCAAAGTCGAGCTAGGTGACTTTTTACGTATCTGCTAAAAAAAATAACTTCAACCTTTTAGGTATTTTGATATTCATTGCTTGAGTCTTTCAATTGCCACGATCTTTTTAATTTGATTTTGTTGATTGATGATATTATTGATTGCACATACCGTGATTATTATTTTCTCCCTTTCGTTCGCGCGTTCTCCAACTACATTTTAAAGTAGCCCTGTTACCGTTCATTCTCTTCATTCGTTTAAGTATTCCTATGTGCGTATTATCCTGCTAAAATTTATTTGAATTAGTGTAGCTTCTGAAGCGTTTTAGACCGATACAATTACTTTCGCATTTATAAAAGAAGGTATCACTGCAAGACAAATGGAAAAATAAACTGATAAGCAATATTCCAATATTCCTAATTGTCAGAAAACATTGCCTATCAGCCCATCTACAAAGCAACACTCCCTCCACAGGTTCGCAGAACTAACAGCGAAGGTCTTCATCTCATCATCAATCCCGGTACACATATTCTCAGCAGTATGTGCCACGCCCCTCGTGTCGTTCGGCACTATACTCTACGGCGCGGCCGCAGGGGTCATGGTGACGGCTTCACATAACCCGAGGGAAGACAATGGGTACAAAGTGTACTGGGGTAACGGCTGCCAGATCATTACGCCTCATGATGATAATATCTTGGAAGAGATTGAGCAGTGCTTGGAGTAAGTATCTTTCGAATGCTTGATTTTTTTTTGTGTTTTCTTATGGTTAAAATGGAGGTCATATTTTTTGAAGTTGATGCAGGCACGTAAATCCTTGATCCAGAATCTTTTCTTATAATATGAGGAAAACCAAACGAAAGTGATGTTTCTTGAAGTTTGCTATAGAGAATTTTTGATAATAAACTCTTCTCATATGAGGAAAACCACAAATTATCCATGGCCCTACAGGTAGATCAATACTAATATTCGCATTTCGCTATTTAGAATTTTTCTGTTTTCTGAAAATTAAACAGTCACAATATGTGTGTGATCCTGATCTTAATCCTACATTTCTTTTGTAAGTCAACAAATAGAATTCAAGTCTTCTCACTGCCAGAAGAGAAAAAAATCCAGCGTTACTAAAAAGTCTCCTTTCTATCCAGTATCCCAGAAGACCACTGGGACATTAACGAGATCCGCGCTCACGAGCTGCTTAAAGACTGTCAAGATGAAGTCACCAACAAATACCTGGAGACGATCATTAGCCTCAGTCCTGATATCCTAGAAGATAACAAGAAAGCCGCCATCGATGTGGTGTACAGCGCTATGCATGGAGTCGGATACGAATATATACTGAAGGCGTTTGATGTGGCTAATCTTAAGGTAAGAATACGAGCTAATTTTATCAATTCTTACTTGTACTTCTTGATCATCTTCTAAGAATAGGTCTTGTCTTATAATGTGGTATATAATGTGCCATATAGAATAAATAGGTTATTAGATATTATAGGTAAAAATAGGTATATTATTTTCGTAATGCATACTCGTAGTTCAAACATGGATATATCGTTGATTTTTTTCCAACGTTGGACTTTACCTTCCCATGCTTAGGGGATTCTGCGGTAAACTTCTGGATTGAAGAGTTGGTTTAATAGAGGGAGTATATTGTCACCTTTTAATAGTGTTTTTAAAGAGGCTACGTCGTTTCCAGAAGCCTTTCTTTGTCGTTCTAAAGTCGGCTGTTATCTTCAATGGTAATCTTTTTTATCCAGGCACCAATTAGCGTCAAACAACAACAGGATCCGAACCCAGACTTCCCTACAGTGAAGTTTCCCAACCCTGAAGAGCTGGAGTGTTTGGAGCTGAGCAAGAAGCTGGCTGAGGAGCGTGGAGTTAAGCTGGTGCTGGTCAACGACCCCGATGCGGACAGGCTGGCTGTTGCTGAATATGATGACAGGTGAGGCAGGCTACACATTTTAGTGGAAGGGATCTATTACTTTTTTGTCTTGTAAATCGTTAACGTTCGCAACAGCAAATAGCATTATATTCGGACTTAGTCTACTTACGTTATCTTCCGATTTGCAGATAAAAATGAGAGATTTTCCCGTATGCAAATACCACCAATTTGCAAGTTCCAAATGAGGATCTTACTTTAGATTTTTATTCAAAAATAATAATTTTCCTATTCTTACTCATAAAGATTTTTAATTTTAAATATTTGTTAGCGACCAATATGTCTATTGAAGATTTCCTTATTGTATTTGTGTTAAAAAACGGAACTCATCCCAAAATTTCCCTCCAGCACAAAAAGCTGGCACATATTCACTGGCAACGAGATGGGTGCTCTCCTCGGCTGGTGGCTGCTGCAGCAGTACTGCAAGAAGAACGGAGACGACAACGAGCTGTACATCATGGCCAGCATCGTCAGCTCCAAGATGCTGAAGACTATCGTCAAAGGAAAGGGAGAGTTCGTTGAGACGCTCACTGGGTTTAAGTGGATGGGTAAGTTGGGTTTCAGATTGAGTTAAACTGGAGATATTTTAGGTAATGAAATGCTGTGTTTATGTAGTTGAAAAGTTGTCTGAGGAATATTTTTTGACCATTTTATGGGTTCGATAAAAATTATATTTAATTCTTATACTTTTGTGGACGTGGAGAATATTTTGCTCATTATATCAAAGCATTTTTTTTCTGTTTTTGCCTTATAATAGAAGATTTAAGACGAATGTAATATCATCGCGTCTTGTCTTTTACAATCATGTTCCAAAATATACTGGCCTACCATACCCCGGGCTGCCATTTAGAACACCGTCAGCAAATTTGAAATTCTAATATTAATTTTCTCAAAACGGGAATTGAAACCAAAAATTAAAGGTTGCCAGACTATTGCACTTCAATTAAAAGTATATAGGTAATCAGTTTAATAGCTTTAACGTCGTTTATTGTTCTCAGGTAACACAACCCTACTGTTAGCACAAGAAGGCAAGGTACCGCTGTTTGCGTTCGAAGAGGCTATCGGCTACATGTGCGACCACAGGGTGCCTGAAAAGGATGGTGTGTCAGCCGCTGTACAGGTTAGTATTTAGATAAAACTATTTTCTCGTTCTTTGATGTTATTACGAGGATTTTTTTAAATAATAAAACGTCTGGACAATGTTTAGTTAAACTACAGGTCATCTACTAAAAGTCAGCATTATTTACAAATCGAACAAACTGCAAGAATACTGACTCAATTATCAGCAAGCTTAGAAGGCGTATCGCAAAATCACAGGCAACATTATCATACTTGAAGAAAAAAATATTTTTAATTCGAGACAAACATAAGTAAAATAGAACACTAAAAACGAAGAAGCCGGTAAAATATCAATGAAAAGTAGTCCAACACCCAGTTAAATAATCTCGGCTTGTAAAATTCTTAGTTAATACTCAAAATAATTAAAATCTGTGAGCACCTGTCTAGATGCTCATAGGGTACATGTTGCACATTTAAATCCCTATCACTAAAGTTCCATCTTCATCCCCCAGGTGGCATCCCTGGCCTCCCACCTGTACTCCCGCGGCTCGTCGGTACTGTCTCAGTTACACGCGCTGTACGCCCAGTACGGGTACCACGTCACACACAACAACTACTACATCTGCCACCAACAAGCCACCATACAGAAGATATTCAGACGTATCAGGAACTACACCAGTCCCGGAGAGGTAAATATTTGATTTCATTGTAATAAATACTTAAATTTATTCTTGTTTTTGTGTATGTTTTACCAGGTGATGGTTGTTTCGCGTTTATGATTATAAAAAATATATTCTTGTTTTATAATATTGTACCAGCTGAAGGAGATATTTTTACATTTATTATAATCTATAGTCTGTAGTAATGTTTAACTTGCTAAGAGTGATTGGTATAAATTATAACATGCCATGTTTATTTTTACTTGAATAAAGGGACGTTATTATTGTTGTTAACACTAACTGACACGTAACACACACGTATAAAGTTAAATGGCCTAATTTTGAATTAATTTTGGGCAAAAAAGACTACCTATTTTAAAAGAAAGTTTTAATTTCGTCTGCCGGAGATAAGCGTCCGCGTTTCTATTATTAATCTAAATCATTAAAAACAATCTATAAACTAAACCATAATGGCTAGTAACTAATTGACAATAGATTATTGGAACTAGATTTTGATAAAAGCATTTATACACTGAAGAAAGAAGACACTTACACCATCGATTATGAAAATCTCAAGATTATTTCAAGACAGTCTTCAAGCCTGTTCATTTCGTTGCCCGTGCTTCTTCCACTTTTGATATTTTCTACTCAAAAGTTAAAGAAGCAAGGATAACGCATTGGGCGCCCTCTACACTACCTTCAAGAAAATACCATCTTTTACTGCAAGCATTGGTAAGAATTAAATTTATATGATGACATGTTTTGATTTAATTAATGACAAAGTACCAACTCTCCTAACAGCCAGTGAGCATTACCTTCATTCAATCGCAAGCACTACTGGCACTATTCATCATTAGATTATTATTTTTTTTATTATAATGTTAATGTTTGTTATCTTACAATGTTCTATAATTAATGTACCTATAACTTACATGTTTAGTATAAATATACTGTTAATGTAAGGCGGTAATAAATAAATATTGTAGTGCGATTTTTTTACGACTATCCAGCCAACTATCAAGAAATTAGTCAGCGCTCCTACCGGATATTTCGTGGAACTAAATTATGCTGTGTAAATGCCAAATACTCGATATGATAGGGATACTATAGTATCAAGCGTAGAAAAACTGCGCTACATGTCTTCAGTGAACTGTATTCTGATTGTGAACTAGCATTTATTAAGATTTTTGATACTTTTTATTTATAATTAATGTATTTAAACAATCAAATACTCGCCTTATGTATTCACGGATACCGCTCAGATTAATTTGTTATATACTGATTTACTTCTCATAGCTTTCACCACGTTTATTAGTTTACGTTTATTAATAATGTGTTAGTGTTGAAAATATAGTTTGAAACTAAATAATTTTAATCATTTTATTTATTCCAGTATCCGAAAAAGGTGGGATCGTGCAACGTGGTGTACATAAACGACTTTACAGCGGGCGTTAAGATACCCGACGAAGTGAACGGAGAGGGGCATCATTTAAGTAAGTTATCCTTTATATACTAACTTGTATTGTATTATAAAAGTACCTAATGTGATGTTCCAATTTAAATGTATGTATTTTGTATGTCTGCTGGCCAGCGGGATTATCACGTATCTCAGTTGACAACTAGTGAACGTTAAATTGATAGTCACTATTCAGTACATTGCTGCTTTGACGTAACGTTTTAATCACTACAATCTACGGGAGAAAACAATGTACAGCAGGCTTTCAAATAGTTTTCATGAGGTACGTGATGGCCTCCGTACTCTGTTCAGAAAGTTGACTAAGTTTTGTTATAACTCTGTCTTTTAAAAAATGATTGTATCCAGGAAGTATTTGTATAAAAAATCTGATTTTTCGATACTGCCGTATCGCATTCGTATCGAGTGATTAAAGATACTTTTTAAAAAATATCCAATTTTCTATTCGATAGTTACTCGATAGTCATAACATTATCATGCCAACTATTCGATACAAAAGCGATACGACAATACATATTGTATTTGTTTAGCAATAGATCAAACTACTCGATAGTCATCATCAATGATACTTATTTCGCAATAGTCCACATGGGATGCAAGGAGACGAAGAAGAAATAAATGCAGTGCCGGTTCCTCGCATACCAATTAGGTAGCATCATAATTGGTATGTTAGGAACTAGTGCATGTACTCTCACAAACAAGATTACCTTCAAACAGCCGAAGAAATATCTATTATTTAATTGTAATATTGCCAGTTTTACATCTTACGAATAAGTACCGGATAATGTACCGATAATGATAGAAAATATATAAAACAATTGCGAGTCAGAATCACGCACGAAGGCTTCCGTCCCAAAAAATACCAAAAAAACACTTTTATTGTATGGAGAACCCGCTTAATTTTTTCTTTTTAGTATTTCTTGTTATAGCAGCAACGAAAATATATTATTTGTGAAAATTTCATCTTTATAGTTATCACGGTTTATGAGATACAGCCGTGGAACAGACAAACAGCGGAGGCTTAGTAATAGGGTCCCTTTTTACTCTTTGGGTACGGAACCATAGTAACTGGCATTATTGCACCTTGGCGGAAGCTATCCGATATTTATTCGTAAGTTGCGAAACCCGACATTATTGTATTGTATTTTCGTAACTTTTAAACGTTCGCGTTGTATGTTTATTACCTATATAACAGAATACGGGAATTGACGCGAACACGCATCAGCCTGCGCCCACGGCGAGTTGAACTTGCGGCGAAACGTCAGAAATTTCAAGGCAAAATGCGTGTTCTCGTTACTTCCCGTATTCTATTACATATTCTGTATATTTTACTATCGTATTTTAATCCGGTTTTTGTTGAAAGATAGGGTGATTCAAGAGGAAAGCTTTTGTGTACAAGTTGTAAAGGCATTTTTGGAAAATAACTGCTTAAACCGGGCGAAGCCAGGGCGTGCCGCTAGTAAAGATATATTTTTATGTATGCATTAAGGACTACATCTTCAATGTTCATTTCGTTACCCGTGCTTCTTCCACTTTTGATATTTTCTACTCAAAAGTTAAAGAAGCAAGGAAAACGCGGTGAGCGCCCTCTACATTGCCTACAAACAACCATACACTGAGATACTGGTAAGAATAGTCTATCAGAATTATTGTTCTGTTTTATTTTCTTAATGAGAGTGTATGTTTCAAAGCCGTCAGCTCTCGACAATTTGATGTTGGTGACTTCTTTTTACAACATAAATAATTATTATTTTCTTAATTTTCTAACCAATTTCAATATTTTTTGCAATTCTGTAAAATTGCCTCTTATAAATTACTTGATTGGTATTGATAATTTATTTTGAGTACTTAATTATATCCAAGTAATATTATTCCCCGTCTATCCATCCTGAATATATTTTAATGTATTTATTTAAACTTGCATGCTGTAATGACGAAATGTGTACTGCTCCTATAAATTGTTTTTAATATTTTTAATTATTACCACATTTCTGGCAAATACACGATTATGATTATATACAGAGGTCCTGGGCACGGGTTTGGACAGAGACTACACATCAGGAGAGATGGTACTGTTCAAGTGTGACAACGGACTGAGCGTCACGATCAGGACCAGTGGCACTGAACCTAAGCTCAAGTACTACTCCGAGCTGGTCTGCCAGGCACCTACTAGGAGGTAAATATACTATAATAAAGATGGTCTTTATGTTAGAGGCAGTAAAAATTGTAATGAAAATATTTCAAGGAATCGTTAAGACTCAAACGTTTGTTTGGGAAGTTAGAAATTAGTAATTGTAGCCTGCAGTAACGGGAAAATCCAGTAAAAACCAATGAAAGCGCGGTAAAGATACTGTGAATAATATTTAAACTAAACCTTAATTCCTATAACATGTGGAATAAAACAGCTTGCCATATATCGAAACGATCGAATTTAACGTTGACTAAGCTGCGATATTTTAAACCACATGTCGTTGTTTTAAGGTTTATTTTCAATTGATTAATTTATTACTTAAAGAAAATCGTGTTGTGCAAAAGGGTCTTTGCTTATTATGAAAACTCGTTACAAACATACATTATGCTTTTGTATATTGCATTAACTGCAATTAAAATACCTGAACCATTTTATTTTTGTTACAGTGAACAAGAAGTAATGAACAACAAACTCAAAGAAATGGTGAAGGAATTCGTGGAAGAATTACTTCAGCCCACTGAAAACGGACTCATCGGATAAAGTACTTCATAGATAGATAATATTAATTGTAGATTCTCCAGTGAAAACTCATATATTATTCCTTTATTTTACTTACTTTGTGTGAGTTCCAGTTGCTATTACTTTCAAAACTTTTTTATATAAAAAGCTGTGTTTTATATGAAAAGGTTTGAAATAATTAATTGATTCGACAATTATTATGTAATTCTCAAATCAATTAATTATTGATAAGGTAATATTATTCCTTTATATTATTTTCTTTATTCATGTTACCAGTTGTACTTGTTTTGAAAACTTTTTCATATAAAAAGGTGTGTTTTATATGAAAAGGTTTGGAATAATTAATTGATTCGACAATTATTATTTAATTCTCAGATCAATTAATTATTGATTTAGTAATATTGTTACTTTATCCACGCGAGTGCCAGTTGAATTTACTTTCAAAACTTTTTCCTATAAAGAGGTGTGTTTTATAAGAAAAAGTTTCGAATAGTATAATTAATTGATTAGACAATTATTGTATAATTCTCAAATTAATTAATTATTGATTCAGTAATTGACTTACTTTATTTACATCAGTTCGAGTTGAATTTACTTTCAAAACTTTTTCCTATAAAGAGCTGTGTTTTATAGGAAAAGGTTTGAAATAATTAATTGATTCGACAATTATTGTTTAATTCTCAAATCAATTAATTATTGCTTAAGTAATATTATTCTTTCTTTATGTGAGAATTAGTTGAATTTTCTTTCAAAACTTTTTCTTATAAAAAGGTGTGTTTTATAAGAAAAGGTTTGGAATAATTAATTGATTTGACAATTATTATGTAATTGTCTAATCAAATAATTATTAATTCGGTAATATTATTCCTTTATTTTTACTTAGGCACTTTATTTATGCGAGTTCCATTTGAATTTACTTTTTCATATAAAAAGGTGTGTTTTATATGAAAAGGTTTGGAATAATTAATTGATTCGACAATTATTGTCTAATTCTCAAATCAATTAATTATTGATTCGGTAATATTTTTCTTGAGAGAGTTTTCGTAATTTTTGTGAACAGTTGAAACATATTTTAAGACATTCCAATTAGGCACTATCACGGTCAGTGAAATTAAAAACTCATTATTTTATTCCACTCAATTTTTGATATCGATATATTTTTTAAACTTTGTATTTAATAAGTTATTTAAATGTTACCATTTAGGGACTTACACTTTGTATAAATATTATAGAATTATCAATGAGTGTTACCATGTTAAAAATATTAATTGCAATATGAGGCGGGACCTCTAATAGGTCAGTGCTATAATTTATTTTTATATAAACTAATCTGACATTCTTATTGTTGTTTTTGGAAGCCTTTTGAGTGCTTATATACCTCAATAGAAAATACAGTTTCTACCACTTATCAGTACTTTAACATGCCACAGGCTTAAACGATATTTTATGTAGTAAGGGCAGTGTAATTTTTTCCTTTGAATGCTAATTTTCCCAATTAGAAATGTTTGTGCTACGCCCAATATAAGATTTTCACAGCCAACCTTTTAAAAGTAAAATTTTAAATATAAGTAATTCTTTCATTTTAAATTGTGTACCAAAGATGTTTGAAATTATTACGTTACTGTGATTTATTTAAAAGACATCATGATGTAGTGAAATAGAGGTATAAATGTATGGAAAAACCTATAATCAAAATATTTTTGAAATAAATCTGAATGTTAGGCACTTGTCCCACCGCCAACGATGAACGAGTAACGAGTAGAGCTAGAATTGGAAACGAGTTGACGAGCCGCGGGGAGCGAGTGCGTAGTTGCGGTAGTTGTGTAGCTCTGCTACAAACGAGTGTGCGAGTGAGGCGAGCGATTACTCGCATCACTGTCATCATCGTAGAGAAATTACAGCTGGTTGCTCTCTCGACGTGTGTTCTAATCGCGCGGGTATCGCTGAGCGATTGTTATCTTTCATGGTTCTGGTCGCTTAGCAATAGACTAGTGAAGAGAGTGCTCGCCGTCAGCGTGAACAGTCAGCGATCAACTATTTGTATATGTGTCTCTTTTGTTTACATGGAATACATATCTACTATACGTTTCTTGAACGAGAAAATAGCCGATAGTTTGTCGTTTTCTCGTCGGCGGTGGGACAAGTGCCTTAGTACTAGAAAAGAACTGTTAACTGCAACTTTGTAGGTCTCTATATTTAACACTTTAGCTGCCAACAAACTAACTTAGTATTTTTTTTATTCTCACTTTACTTAGGCTGTTACAAACGTACGAACTACGTCATAACCACAAGAGTCATTGCAATGTGACAATGTGTAAGTGTGAGCGAGATATTCCGATAAAATAACGTGACTTAGTTCGCACGTTTGAAATGGCCCGAGTACAGTAAGTTTTTTGAACTCAATAGATGAGTTGCTGGCAACGAAAGTGTTAAAGAAAATAATCTTATAATATTTAATTTTGATGTGAAATTAAATTATTATTATTTTGTATGCATAAAATTCCAAGAAATTGATGTAAAACGTGTAGATATTTAGGCAAAATAATGTGTATACGTACATTATGTGCTAATAATTGTAGTTACACTATTAGATAATACGCACAATTATTGGAGATAGAATCAAAAACTGATTTAAACTCAAATGTAAACAAGAAATAAGTGGTAAGCCATCAGTATCTATCACTAAGAGTAAAGGGCTAGTTTTTCATCTGACTGCATAAAACATAATAATCATGTCTTATGCAGTTAGACTGAGCGCCGACCTTAATCAAAGTATACATAAAGACTTTTAACAAAGCGTCTCGTAGACAAAATTGTCTAATACTTACAAAAAGACAGACTTGACTATGTTAGACAAATCTGTTTTAAGTCAATCTTGAGTAACTAAGGTCTACGCTCAGTAATGAAAAATAATTGATAAGCGTCTTTTAAAAGCTATAAATGTATACGCACTAATATGCATAGGTCAGGTGCATCTTACTGCATATACATTTTCAGTTGTGCATTTTCAGGTTATATATCTACTGTTTAAATTGCCTGAAAACGGCCTGCATTTATAACCAATACATACCAATTATACCAATTTTATTATTTGTGTCATCGAATAACATTCGACAATAAAACTATTCGTAATTATATTTGTTTTTATTTATTATCCAGTACATTTTTACAAATTTAAGTATTAACACTATCAACGCAATGACATCATAGAATCAACAATATTCAGTATAAAGAAATAAACAAATTATTGAGCCGCAGAATATTCTACTCTCAGTAATAACAAGCGACCAGTTTCAAAATCGCAAATAATTTAGAACACACCCACAAATATAAATACTGAATATACACTAAGGCCTATTCAAATACAAACGATATTTCTCAAATACAAAAGATCTGGGTCTTGTTTTTCTCGGTAATCTTTTTTTTATTTTTCCAGCACAACGAGCGTGCACGTACGTATACGCTCAATCTAACGTACACATTAATGGTCCTAGTTTAAATACTTCGACGGCGCCTAAACGGAAAATCATACATACAATAGGTTTTATAACAAATATATGTATTTAAGAAGCTATAATATTCGTAATAAAACCTTGGAGCGTAACTTGTACTTGATGACTAGGTCTTCTTCTTATCGTATGGTTAGTGGTCAACCTATTGACAAAGTAATTCAAGCCACCCGAAGGCCCTTGTCATGGCTTACAAACTGTTATCTAAAATGATAACAACTGGGACCGACTTTTTACGTTCCCCCCGAAGCACGGAGACGCCCAGTTCAATTATCACTATGCGGTCACCCATCTACGGAATGACCGCGCCAAGGGTTGCTTAACCCACAGATCGTTTACCGATCAGTGAGCGCAACTGGCTATGGGCGCCAAGGCTATGCCCAGGTAACGCTCGCAAACGAATACCACTTATATTTGAACAAGCTATAAATCTATTCTATAAACTACTGTAGGTACTCTGCCACTCTACTCTTTCTCTTGAGCCTCAGCCTCGAGCCGCTCTTGTTCCAACCTCTCTTTTTCCAACTCCTTCTCCCTCAAGTTCTGTTCTATCAAGTTGTCTAGCTCCGGACTTAGGAGGACTGATAGACCGGCAGCTGCTGGTACCTATACATACAATTCACGACACTAACTAGCGGATAAGAAAGCTCGGAAAAAAAAACAGGTGAAAGTTTTGGGCTACGCGCGAGTACCCAAATTTTAGTAGACTACCTTTAAGAGGAAAAAAATGCGTTACTTGGTCCGATTACTTAGTAGAGCCTTATATGCAGGCTTATGAAGCTGACGAAGTAGATCTTTGTAAAATATAATATAGATAAATGATGCATGCCAAGGCACTTCAAAATAATTAAACACAGTTTCTTCAACTAACCTCAGCGAAGACAGGTCTGGCAGCGTCCCACCTCTCCATGTGATTCTCTATTATTTTAGAACAGGGTGCAGCGCGGGGCAGAATCCTTCCCACAATCCTACAAACAAAGTTTAAGTACTAAGTCCTCAAAATGAAGGTTGGTTCCGAGTCTTTTAGATTAGACCGGGTCCAAACAAAGGAAAGCGCTTTTATATAGAGAAGTCTAAGCTGACTAATGACTATATTAGTATATAATAGGATACGAGAACATGCATTTTACCTTGGAATGCCTTACATTTCGCTAAGGTTTCACTCGCCGTGGTCGCTTCCTAAAGTGTTAAACAAAAATAAGTTCAAATGTAACTAACTCGAACAGTGGCATGCAGATGGAGCTAAGGAACTGTATCTCAAGATCAGGTATGAAGCACTTCTCTCTGTCCATCATGAGCGCCGGCAGCTCCCCGCGACTCTTCTCCACGTCGCCTTGCTTGAAGAACTCTGTCAGTACTGACGCCTATGTAAAAAAGATTTTTAAATGGATTCACGTTGTGTTTGAACCGAGAATTACGTAATTTTGTGTCAACTTTGTACGATTGATGCTGCCTATACTCTACAATAAGCACACTTAGTTTTGTAACTAAAATACACTGATAGTAAACATGTTAATGCATTCCTTGTCAGCTTAATTCAGTCAACCAGCAGAATATGTTTTTTTATAATATACAATATTACAATGATTTATTGTATATTGGTTGTATAGTAGGTACAATCATTTATCTAGTTTTCTAATTTCACCTCCCACTATTTATTTACCTAAACAAACGAAATTAAAACCTTTTCTTCTGGATCGTACAAACACAACAACTAATATCTATACATTTACAACTACAGCAAGATAGGGAAAGAGGGTTATTTTTTTACGGTAGGTATAAGGGGTATTAAGTCCACACACTAGGGTCTTCTATCTACTTAAATTGCCTACTCCTACGTCTACCCTAAGTTTAATTAAACGCAATAGTAAACTAACAGCAGTCTTCTTCACGCTGCCCCAGTCTTTGAGCGTGTCGCTAAGATCAGCGCAGTTCATCAACATGCAGCTGAGCGCGTTCACGTGCAGTTTGTTACCCTTCTGGAAGTCTGCCGCTATTGCTTTGTATTCGCTCTGGTTTCTAGAATATCAGTGAAATGTTTTATGACAGTGAAAACAATTGGGGGTCAACCACAAAAGATCAACAGACACATGAGTGGTGAAAAATGTGAGCTTAATTTTTGTAGAAATAATTAATGACCGAACCTATGATTTCGGCTCATGTTAAACACGGAACATGTTGTGTGCTATTAGAAGTAAGGATTTAATCAAAATACAGTAGAGAACGCAGGTGCGTTTTCTAAACCAGTAAAAATCACCGCACTTTAAGGATTGATAGTTTTATGGATCGTGATGTCACTTTGTGTGAGTAAAATTTTTTGAAACTTGGCTAGAATTAAACATTTATGTAGTGGTTTAAAATAATACAGTTACAAAAACTAAATTAAATTTTTTTGCAGATTTCTTTGACCACTAAAGAGAAGATGGTGCACAACCAAACTTTCTCCAACATACAACAAAAGCTTCCAGCCAACATTTACTTGAAATAATTAGCCAAGTCTGTAGCTAGTATAAAGTCCCGCAGCAGTAGTAGTGCTCTGTCGTAGTCCCTCCGTGGCAGGGACTCCAGGATATCACAGCCTTCCGTGTTGAGGATACACATGGCTTGTGCGAGGTGGTGGCGCTCCATCACGCTACCCTCGGAGGAGTAGAGGGCGGCTAGGGTCGTTTCTAGGTAATTAAAGATTAGTTAAATTTTTTGAAATTAACTAAGCATCTCTCTTGAACGTCTTACTACAGAAAAGTCTTTCTTCCAAGATTTTTATCGAACTGATTTCAGAATGGAAATACAAAGTTATTAACTCGTTTTCCATTTCTGGTGTCATTAAAGTGGTTTACGTATCGTTCACGGGGATAAACCTAACTTAATTTGATTTTTGCCAGTATTACTCACGTCCTTGAATCTGAAAGCTGTTGGTGGTCCCACGATGGTCCAGATCATGCATTAAACCAGCTAGGATGTACATCATCGCTTGTAATTCACTACAAATAATCCAGATTATATAAAGCAAGTCCAATTGATTCTTCCTCGTGTTACTAAATAGTTTTTGAGTTCGAAGCTAAGACACCGATAACAAGAACTCTTTCTTTACCAACACAACTCTTCACACGTAGCTCGATTAGGGTGAGTTAGGAGAAAAATGAAATAACTAGTAGGTATCATGCAGGTAACCCACAATGCAAGTAATGTTATAAAGTACTAAAAAGCGTCTAATTATTACCTGAATATCCCATTAGCGATGAGTTTATAATTAACAATAGCTGCGAAGGCCCACTGCGCCACGTTGAACGCGTGTGTCCAGTTGTGATACGGCACGTCGCGGTAACCTTTCTTCACGTATAGGATGTACCGCGCTAGCTTTAACTTCTTTAAGTTGAATCTGTTTATGAAAACAAAAGTGTTTGGCTTTTGAAGATACGGCTAAACTTTTCATCTGCTCCTATGCCGTCTACTACAAAGAATAAGTCATTCTATCGTTCGTTTTCAGGAGCGTCTAGGATTGTGCAGACGACTGTTTAGAGCGTAAAAAGGCAGAGATTTATATTTATTCGCTCTTTCGCATGCGATCTCTATTTCACGCGAGATAGAGTGACTGTATAGTAATATAAAGGCAACTGTTGCCGAATCCGTAAGGATTGGTGGCTTTCTATAAAGCGTCTAAAGAAAATAATCTAGTGCGGTAATCACAATAAAGCAGAACCACATAGTTGGTGTGGAAAATTGAAACATAATATGTAAATTAGGCAGAACGCAACTTACATGAAACATAAATTATATCTACTCTTATCTAATATATAAAATTCTTGCGTCACAGTTTTCGTTGCCATACTCCTCCGAAACGGCTTGACCGATTCTTATGAAATTTCGTGAGCATATTGAGTATGTCTGAGAATCGGCCAACATCTATTTTTCATACCCCTAAGTAACACTATTTTTTTTTTATTTATATGGCAAAACAACGTTTGCAGGGTCAGCTAGAATCAATATAACCACGTACTTCTTATCAAATCCCAGGTCATACATCATCTTGAGTACATAACAGGGCAGTTCCCTGAGCGGTATCGCGCGAGGATTGAAGTGCAGACTGCTCAAGTGAGGGTGGTTGTGGAAACCTGTGCATTCTAACATCTTCACCACTTCCTGATCGTCCACCTTGAAGATAAATCAGTATAATTCCATCATGAACTTGGTAGGTATTATAATTACTAATCGGTAAGGCTTATGATTTATTTATTCTACCTATTCCTACGCTCAATTTCAAGGAAATTTAAAAATGATGATGGATCATGACAGTGTGCTCTAACTGCACTACTGCTCTAAACTAATCCATTTAATAAGAATAATCTTACCTTCATATGATACATAACCAGTTCATTAGCCAGCGCGTTCCTAATATGAGCCTCCTGTATCTTCTGGTAGACGACAGAGTGCATGATACAGACGCCGCAGTAGATGCTGAACGCGAGGGCCATCTCCTCGTCCATCGCGTCGAAGTACGGGTCAGTTATCTTGTTGATGAGGTGCCCTACGCCTATGATCCCGGACTGTTCGCGGATTGGGAAGCATAGGAGGTTTCTGGAGGAAGGACATTGGGTACATAAACGGGAGTTCAGCATTATATGGCCCGCTATAACCTTTTATGTGAAGCCATTGTTTTACTTGACCAAGGAAATATATATTTTTTTATGAATTTGAGCCGTCTTATAAAGAAACTGGGAACTTAAAATGATTTTAAAAACACAAGATATTTGATTTATTTATACAAATAGGTATAGGTGCAAGCGAATTCTATTTCTCAATAGATTGGGACGAAAGCATACAATTTCTTAGAATAATTAAAGATTTTAGACAGTAAAAGATCACATTAAGATATTAAATGGTACTTTACGGTTTTACTTTTACTGTAACATTGTTCTCGTATGTGTTTATACCTTCAAACTTCAGAATGAGTGTGAACTTAACTCGAAAATAATCAATACCTGAGGTGCACGTTATTTTGTGCACTCACCTGCACTCCACTCCCGGCAAGCTATCAATCACAGGATTGAAGGCATGATGATCATTAGTGTTCTGCATATTGATCAACGTACCAGTGCGTATCACTTCTCCCGTTATACCAACGTTGAGAGGAAAACGACGCTCCTTGCCACCCTACAAAGAATGCATAATATTATTATTACGCCTGTTATACCCGAAAACGTAGGCAGAGGTGGATGAAATAAATCCACGTTTCGGTATTTACAAATTTAGTTCTATGTAATAGGGGGCATTCCTCTTGCTATAAACGGAGCACGTTACTAAACTTCGGGCGTCTATTACGAGTATGGACTAAAAAACAAAAAAGACAAACGTTACAAAAACAAAGCAATGAAATACTCTTATGACCCGCTAATTAAATGACAGAAGAGAAATGGATGGAATATAAATTATTTAAATAATAGATTTTTACCGATTTTTCACTTCCCGACAAAACCTATTTAATAATCATAAACGTACCATAACTCCGGAGTCATAGAGGTCCATTCTATCGACGTCTATGAGCATCACGGTACAATGTTCTGCCTTCGTCAACTGCTTGGCTTGGTCCATGGCTATACGCAAAAGAGTTTCTAGAGATGCCACCTGGAGTTAAACATGCCCATAGATAAGATAATTATAGTAAAGTAGATTTAGTTCCATGCTCCATAATAAGGTAAGGAAAGAAAAGAGCAAGCCGTGATTTTCTTGCTGTTTCTTCTCACGAGCAACCAGCTTTTGCGAAACAGACATTTTTTTTAATATATTATAAATATTATAAATACTCCGTACGAAGTTCACGAAATAAATGTTATTTTGCTTTCAAGAACCAATTTTCATATTTCTGAAATTAGGTAACCGGGCCCAGATTTCTTACTAAGTATTAATTTATTTGTATTGTACGAAATTCATGGTTTCTCTATTTTTTTATCGTAAAAGCTACACAACGCAATAATAATATGAAAGTCAGGTCTCAAAATAATCCGCAGTCTTTTCCCAGCTAATAAATGTTAGGTTTGGTTAGAGTACAGAGCTCAAAGCGATACTAAAAATCTAGGAAGGATAGCGAGTTACCTGGTTGATTGGTTACCTGAGCAAACAACCTTCTAGTGACTCGAAGTAGCATCTGACATTTCTGTTTCATAGTGCACTCGTATTCCAACAATATGGTCTTTTTCATAGTTGGCCACGTGAACCTAAAGCAATTTGAGTTTGAACTTGTTGGTATAATGCATCAAGGCCTAATTTTGATTATTTATTATTTATTTATTGGCACAGTATCAAAGAAATAGGGGTACTTAATACCTATATAGTCCAACAACTTAGTAGAGATCCTTGCATGCAATGTTCGCGACTAGCGTAGGTATACAAAATTTTGAATTTAAAAGTTGATAGTGGCCTATTTGATACAAGAATGATGACTAAGTATTTAGTGTACGCCAAGGCTCTCTAGTAAGTTGTAGGGCTATAGCATATTATGTACGTGTATACTTACACAGAACATTCATTTATAATCGCACCAATAACGCTTTCTTGTAACTTTGGCGAGACCACGCAAAATATCACCGCGAACGGCTTGTCCTGTATCGGGAACATTACTATACGCTTCTTTGCGTTGTCTTTGGAAATAAACTGAAAGATAATAAAAATACCGTTTTTTACATGTCCTCGAACGTCCAGAGAGACGCTCAGCTCAAATGCTATGAAGCGATTACCCATCTACGGAATGTCCACGATATTGCTGGCTTAACCTACCTACTGACCAGTTTACCAACCGGTAAGCGCAACTAACTATGAATTTAATTTTGTAGCGTCTAACTTTAGGGACTTGGTATGAATTGTAATAAAAGTTTTACTCACGGGATTAACGATGTTCTGGAAGTCTGAATCGAAGTCGGTAATCAACTCTGATACCTCGATACTAGTCCTTAAAACTTCTTCGATTTTTTTACACATCTACAACACGATTAAAACGGGTAAGTAGTTTACGGGTAGAGCAGTAAGCAATAGGTATGGCAGTTTTTCGATTTCTTATCTAATTCGAAAGTTTGTAAGTATGGATACCTACTATACCTACTACTGTAGGTGTAGGTACTCTTTCACCAAAAAACTACCGGATGGAATTTAATGCAAGTGATTGCATTTAGCCTGGATTTACACATAGGACACTTTCTACCCCGGGAACCCTTTATACTCGGATGAAATCTGTTATTATAATAATAATGCCTACTTAAAAAAATATGATTGTACATATTCCATATTGGTTATAGTTCCATTACCTTCAACTTATATATTCGTGGTAAGACAGCCTTGCCAATCGCTTCGATGGATGCCTCCAGTCTTTCTACCTGCACCACTATTTGAAACACTAATTCCGCTTCACATTCTTCGCGTAGCTGAAAAACATTATTCGAGAAAATGGATGGTATAATTATTTTCCCATAAGCCAGACAAAGAACTCACAAATATATAGGCAGGCGTTGAGGACTTAATTGCGAACGATTCTTTTCCCCTCTATAAAATGTCATGTCTTCCATGCGTTCTCATTTCTCGTCCCTTACGCTTGGCTTTTGCACCTTAATGCTATCACTACCAATGATAACATTAGGTATGTATGTAAGGTTAATAATAATATACGCACATACTCGTTGAGTCTGACTTGTAACTTAGCACAAGTATCGTCTGTGAGACTCATTACCAAGTCCAAGATTTTTCCTGGATCGCTATTTTGAATGCTTTTGCGTCTACCTAGTTTCTTTGCATTCATTTTTAGTTATTTCCAATTCAGAGTAAATATGATTTCAAAAATTGATAATGATTTGGCGTGACAGTTATATTTTTTTAATTTACCGCCACAGTCGAAGATTGCGAAATTTTCATTCTATATTATTTACTTTAATATACATAAAAAAAACCTTTAATAAATCATGAAATATGTTTACCCTGTTGTTTATTTATCTAAATGATAGATTATTTATTAATTAAATTATTTCTTTTGATGAGAGCTAGAACTCTGCTCTGTAGAGAAAACGAAACGTGACTTTAAATTATTATCTGTGCATTTTAAAAAGTACAGCTGATGGATGATGAATTTATATTTTGGTGTCGGAATATAATTAATTACATAGTTTTACAGTAAATAATTAAAAAATGGCAGAAATAGAAACACTCATCGAAATGGGATTTTCCAAAGAGAGGGCGTAAGTATTCTATCGCTACATGCATAGTTACAAGTGGTATCGGTAACCTATTTCTGATAATGGATTTACGTGTTTTAGAGAAAAAGCTCTGGCGGTTACTAACTACAAGGGAGTGGAGCCGGCTATGGAGTGGCTGTTGGCTCACGCTGATGACCCGGCAGCGGACGTAGGGCAGACAGTGGGGTCTACATCGAGCGCGGACGCGGCGCCACCTCCGGCGCCGGAATCTTCCACGACAACTACGCAGGAGCCGGTGGATGGTGCTGAAGTAAAGTCGTACAAGTGCGACGTGTGTGGTAAACTGCTCAAGGATCAAGATGAGATGGAGTACCACGCGGCAAAGACTGATCATAGTAGCTTCTCTGAATCTACGGAAGAGAAGAAGGCACTGACTGAAGAGGAAAAGAAGGCTCAACTGGCACTCCTTGAGGAGAGGATGAAACAGAAACGAAAAGAACGAGAGGAAAGGGAAAAGGTATGTTTGTGTTTTAATGTTGTATGACACACTTGCATCTTATTGGAATTTTTTGTGTAACATGTTTTGGTAATGTGATTCACTAATGAGTAAGTACTATGTAAAGATATCTACATTGTAGACATATATTTAAGCTGCGTAAATAAGATGATTGTAAACTCCAATTTTAAATCTTACTACCCGGACGAGTCTATCAACAGCTTATCCTGTCCATCAGTAAATGTTATAGTAATTTCTATTGCTTTGGCCCTATAACTGTTTAGAATGAGGGGTAAATACTAGATACGGGCTTGTTAAGAGATAATATTGTAATTATCAATGGTTGTTGTGTGTGTTGGTCTTTCCCATTAAGATGAACTGAATGGATTTTGATGCAATTATAGATGTATCCTTTGCACACACTTATTATTAGTAAGTCTCAAACAACATTACTCTCAGCACCTTGTGTAAAAGATGGAATCATCATGCCATAGAAATTGGATGACCCAAGTAAGCCAAAGTCCAGCCAACTTCTATTAACCAAAAGAAACAAGTGAAAACTTGAAATTTCCCTTGTATTTCAGGCTGAAGCTCTAGAACGCGAGCGTGTCCGCATCAAATCAGGGAAAGAGATGCAAGATGCACGTCTCCGGCTGCAAGAGCAAGAGATGCAGAAGTTAGTGGAACAGCGCCGTAGGGAGAAGGTTGAGGATCAGAAGGCGAGAGAGAGGGTGCGAGCACAGATCGAGGCTGACAAACAGGCTAGGAAGTAAGTTCATATTGCAGCGATACATTTTTTATGCAGTGGTTGATTTAACTGATATGACCATGGTGTTAGGTTCCTCCTACAGTTATTTTGGGTATTCCCCTGATCATAACTTGTATGCTATGCTAATACTACACAGTAGGGATTGTGATTTTTATGTTTTTGTTTGTCTGGAAGTGACGTTTTCATTATCTAATCAAAATAATGCGTAGCAGCGATATACGACATAACTAGCGGAAACTTAAATTTGTATTAAGTTAATCATGGCATATTTATTTAGAAAAATGAATCAATATATAGAAAATATTTTAATTAACTTTTTTTTTCTCATACATCATTTCTTTACTCATATTTTACCACCTTCAGGCTAGCAGCATCAGGCCAGCCGCCAGCGGCAGCGCCCGCTCCAGCCCCCCCACCGGTGGCGGCGCCGGCCGGACCCAAGGCCACATACGAACAGGCCAGGATTCAACTACGACTCCCTGATGGACAGGCCATCGCACACACCTTCGGGGCTAAGGAACAACTGGCAGCTGTCAGGTTAGCTGATGATCTCTTTAAAGATTATCTATTGTTTTCTTTTGTATTGTGTCAGGCTTGCTAAAGGAGTACAATGATAAGTAATGCAGCCACACTAGTGGTCTGAGTAGTGCAGTGTTTATGCTGGTCACCATGCCACTACAAGTATTTATACAATCTACAAACAGTTATTGGTATGGTTGTACTTTTTGTCTGTTTTTTGTATTTTTGTAAAAGTGCCTGCTACACAAAAGAGATACTTACTCAGTTCTCAGTGCAGATTTGTCTGTTTAATAGTGGCATGTCACTGTTTTTACAATGTTATTCACATATAATACAGGGTAAGCCATAAGCCAAGAGCATGACTTAATTCAAAGCTACTACGAACATTCTAAAAGACTTAAAACCCCAATAACAATTGGAATTGAGCTTGTGAACTGAAAAGCAGTTGCAGACCCTGCCACCAAGCTCCCTCAATTTTTTTTTTAATATTTCAGACTGTTCTTGCAAATGAACGCGGAGGAGTTCGCGCAACAGGACAGCTTCAAACTGATGACCACATTCCCAAAGAAGATATTCACAACAGAGGATTATGATAAACCACTCGACTTATTAGGTAACTTTTAACTAAAACATTTACTTTTACTGTGATGCAGTAAACTGCTACTGTGCCTTCAGGTGTTATAGGTTCGATTTCCATATGCAACAAATATTTGACTAAACCACAATTAATTATTTCGCCGAAATGCGCCAAGTTCATGCGTTATAATGACGGCCCAAACTCCGGGTAGCTATCGAAAACATTCAAACAGAATTTCAGAAAAAATATTAGCACTGCACATTTGCACAAGTTGCAAATCGAATCTAACTCATGATCTGCACTGCTGTTGCGAGTTTGCGACTCAACTGCTGACATCACAAAAGCAATCTTAAATATTGCTATTAAATTCCAATTTCTGTTATAATACTTTTATTTATTTCAGGTCTGGTACCGTCAGCAGTAATCATAGTATCTCGAGGCCAGTGAGGAGCCAAATATAATAATTTATAAACTTGTATTGTATAACGTTGGGTTCGGGCAGCGGCACAAATGTTCAATTGTAACTCTCAGCCAAGACTTGGTGGAAATAAAGTCTGTGTTGTGTAATCATACATGTTTTTATTTAACCTTAAAATTGCAGACTGCTGGGGAATAGGAGTAAAAAAAGTAAAAAAGTTTCTCCTGCATGTAGACATTTGATGGTTATTAACATAAATGTTGAGCTTGAAAATCAATCTTCAATAGAACTTATATGGCAATATTATTCGATACGAACGGACGTGCATTTATATGTAACAAGAAACATGTGCTTATCGTATGAATAGGTGTAAGCGCCTTGAATAAATCGCTTGTTCTTTTATATTATTATTTTTATATTGCGATGGTTGAACATGGTCTAATCTTCCAAATACCAAAATGTCTGATTTGCATGATGAGTATCCACCCGAAATAGTTGCCTACGAATTTCAAGGTTAAATTTAGTGAAACAAAAATAAAACAAACACGTTCATAATCCCTTTTATTAACTATCAAAGTATAAAATGGTTAACAGACGAAGGCATTAGTAGCAAAAAAGTTAGATTTAGTCATTACATTTAAACTTAATACAAAAACTGTTAGCAATGATTAGTAGGTGTTAAAACAATTACTTGTGCTTAGTCAAAATAAACTCTATATGTGTGAAAACAAGGTCTAAAGTGTAAACAAACTATTGTATGACTATGACGAGCCTCTATAATGAAAAACTAGTAAATTCTATACTATGTTGGCACAAGACTATCTTACGAACAAACGAGTTTCTGATTTATTTGTGTTCGCGCATTTGTCATTCTGTCTTATGAGAAATTGTATATAAATTAATATTATTGGAAAACTGATACATAGTCATCTGATTCCAAACTAAGCAGAGCTTGTACTATACTGAACAGATAACTGATACACATACTAATAAACTTCCAAATACATATTTATATAGATACATTTATAAGCAGGCTCAGAACAGATACTCGTGCTCATCAAACAAGTATTTGTCCCGGGTAGGATTCGAACGCATCACATGCGATGCTACAGTTATTGCGGCGAGGTGACCATGTAATCCACTGTTAGAAAACAAAACTACGAAAAATGGCAAATACGCAAACACACAAGTCTCACAATAAAAATAGTTTTAATACAATATTAAATTACGCAAGAAAAATGCTTCAATGAGATAGTAACTAGTAAGTACAATGATATTGCGAAAAAACCTACAAACTATTTAATTTAACAATGAAATAGTCTATTTAATGTAAATACAGGACGGATTTTATATCACTGAGGTATTTTAAATATTATCAAAAATATGGGCTTTTAATACATTATGGTTTTTTAATAAATTTATTGTTCACAGAGTATATTAAAGTAGGTACTTTACTAAACTAGACTATTTCATCGCCATGATAGTAAAATTATACTTATCTAAATATAACAAAGTCAAAATACAAGAAATTTATTTTTGAAGGCCTATTTGTTGAAGTAGACATAGAGAAACTTATTACACTGGCCACGAAACAAGTAGGCAAGTAAGTATTCTTTAAACCTTTATCAAAATGATTACGACGTTATTTTTCGTTATATTTCTTATAGTTTCAAGATAATGGCAAAGTTAAAACTGCTAATAGAATAAGTATAATAATTAAACAAACAAATTAACTAAACAACAAAGGATAAAACAAAGAAGATAATATTGCAACATATTTAAAAACAACCATTACTATAGAATACCCGTTATTAAAGAATGTTAACACACTGGGCATATTTGAGAGTATAGTATGGCAACCCACTATGTAACTTTGGGTTGCCATACTTCACACACTCATGATAAAAGGCGCCAAATAACTTTATTTATTTGAACATAGCAACAGGCGTTGATCCATAACGTGCTCAAATATGTCACGTCTCTTGTTTTTTTGCTTCTTTGCAAGCAGTAGTTGGCAGCTTCACGAACATAAAGTTATTAAGCGCGTACTATAACTTATCAAATATTTTAACTAAGAAGTAAATAGTTATAATTGCTTACCTATAACCAAAAACAGCATTAGAAATTGAACTAGATTAAAATATATTTAAGTACAGAAAAATTGCACTAGAAAAGTTCAAAATATACAAACAAATAATTACAATTAATTTTGATCTGATTATTAAAATCTCATTAACATACTAACGCAAGAAAACTAGCATTTTATAGAGAGCAATGTAACACAAGATGTAGGCATATAACTCTTCAAGAATAGTTTTGAAGCAAGAAGAATAAAAGTATAAGTGTAAAAGCTCATGTCACTAGACTAATTAGATAAATTCCTTTCCGGGTTTGTATGACTGTTCGCAATAAACTCAAAATGTAGGTACAGAACCAATTTTCATGGGGGTTTTCACCAATAGATAGAGATATTGTAGTTATAGTGTATAATTTGTCTGGGTGTAACCTGCAAGAAGCCGGGCAGACCGCTAGTTGAATATAAATAAAAAAATATTGTATATCAGATTTCATTCATCTGCTTAGATACTTATAAGTTATTATATTAATACATTTATTGAGCTAGCAAGTAAAAAGAAGAAAACAGACTTTTACCAACTGAAAATGAAAATGGCTAGATTTTTTTAAGATTAATTTATGTAATATCAACGTTATGCCAGTTATTTTAATAGTGTATTTTGTTTCAATGTCAATCAACTTTTTACTTGCAATAATAAGCTTAAAAGCATTCTATTTTATCAAGAATAGAGATAATTAATATGACTTCACGATTAATAGACAGATGACTGTAAAACTTATAAGGAAGAGTACGCAAACTAGCCAGAAACTAGGCTTCTAACGAACTAACAGCCAAAGTATGGCACATTTTGGAGAACAGAAAGTATACACATGGATATATTATATACATGCAAAATAATATCATATTTCAGAATTTAAGTTTAGGCCCTGCATTTTTTTTACAAATACTCTGCTTTTAATAAACATTTTTTGAAATGGTAACACTGGGCTATACTCAGTGAATTAGCCATATTTACTTCATGCAAAGACAAAAATTTATATAATAAGTATACAAAATAGATTTATTACATGACACGGATTTTGTTTTGAACTTTATGATAGTCAATCTGCCAGTTTCAAAACCTACAGATAAGTACCAGAGAGTGTATCAAAGTATTTATGAAGATTAACCGATGCATATCTGAAAGTGATAACACTGACTGTTTATGAGTAAATGTCCATATAAGTGAAAATACGTTTATTTGACTATCAATCAATATAATATCATAAAATAGGCATCAAATAAGTTAGTATTAGTAACTCATTCAGTAAACATTATGCAATTATCTTAATGGCCAATCTCTGCAAATATAATAACAACTTAAGCACTTTAAAACACTTTAAAAAGCTTCGATTATACGAACATTTACTCACAAAACAAAAATATTACACGAACTCATTACAAAGTCAACCACTGCAACCAGTTGGTAAACTTATACAACTGCACCAACTCTCTCCTCGGTGGTTGATCAGGGTATATAATATCAGCATTAACATTACAATTAGTTAGCGCTCCATCCACAAACCGAGCCAAGTGTTCTGCGCAGTCAATGAGTTTCAACTCTTTATCAAAACAGATGCGCAGTTCAAACAAATATTGAACATGGTCCTCATACTTACACTGTATTGAAGGTCTCTTACCCAGCTTGGAAACAATCGCTTCGTTAATTTCCGCTACAGTCACCGGTTTGATATCTGAAGGGAAGATCTTCGCGTCGCCTAGTATTTTCGTCATGGAGTATGTTTTGAGGAATTCTAAACCTTTGGAGAAGTATTTGAGTTCGCTGTTTAATGGTTCTATGGCGGCTGCGCATGTGCCGTGTTTGTTCCATTCGTGTGCCCAGAAATCGTAGATTGGGGTGCCTGGGATTGTATATTAAGTTTTAAATGATAGACAGGTAACTTATAGATTTATTTATTATCTAGGTTTTGCACTTTTGATGACGTATAATTTCTAAATCAAAGTGTAACGTAGCGATCAAACCTATTTTTGCAGTACCATTTATGGGCCCTCATGCGGTAGATAAAGGGGAAAAGGTGGTTCAAACTTCACTGTCATGACATATGGCTATGAAAAACTAGTTATCCTAGTTTCGATTAAACACCGATAATAATATAGAATCGGGTACAATACAAGCTATCAGATTTTGACTTCCAGTTAAATTACGCAAAATAAAACGCAAAATATAATTACTTTCTGCACGCCAATTTCAACTTTACTGTGGTGACCACTAAGTGACTTGTCGTTTGATAAACAAAAACTATGGATGTTTTCATATGTGTTGACTTGCACACCTATGTAGTATGTATATTGTATACATTGTTAAAGACTGTGTATCGTGTTTAACTTCAAACAATCACACAGTTTTTCCTGTTTAGAAGAACATTCGACTACCATTAAGTGGCAATGTGAATTGTGTATACTTTAGTTGCGTAGAAGTTGGCATATGTATTAGGAAGTCCCCAATTCATTGAATGGATTTATTTTCCTCATGATTGCAATAATTTTATATTGTTATGTTAAAAATAACATTTGTTAATAAATGTAGTAAATAAATAAATATATCCTTGATCAAATGATAACCAATATACATAATATATGTAATACTAACCACCCTTTTTCCAAGGAAAAAATAAATCTAGCACCTCTATTATACGAGCTTTATAATTTTTAGTTATTTATTAGTTCATAAAGATCCAGCACCCTCACCCATCCCCACCCACCATCCGTACGGTAAGATATTGCTATAAAAGCAATGGTTATCAAAAAAATTGGGTAGTCAAAGAAAAACTCTACACAAGACAAGTTACAAAAAAATAGATATAGGTACTATAGGCATCCACCAGTGGCTTTGCCCACATGGAATTTCACCTCCTTAAGAGTGTAATTTCCAAAAATCCTTTCTTAGTGCTCCTCTACACTTCCTAAGGAATTTTCAAACCAAATTTCAGCTTTCTACTCTCATTCTTTCAGCTGTGCGTTGTCTATCAATCAGTCAGTCACTCATTAAAAGAAAAGTTTTATACAGGGTGTCCCAAAACTCAACGATAATCCGAGACAGGATGAAAGGCCAAGTCATACCGGCTATAGGAAAAATAAAAAAAAAAATCCATATCACTTAGTTCAGCAATAATAGACACTTTTCAAAAAAGTTGAAATTCCACACCCTTGGTCGCATTTTCAAGTCCTGTGATCAACAATGTCACAATTTCGCTGTGTTTTTTTTAATTTCGTGATCTTAATTAAATATGCTATTAATCGTATAATAAATTAATGCACAAAACATTGTTAATTTAATAAAAAAAGTTAAGTTTTAGTGAGTCATCTTTCTCCAAAATATCGTTAGTCAACTTTGACGCTTCATACTGAAAAAAAAATGTACTACACTATCCTTGGCAAGTTATTTCAAAAGTTGGCGCATTTAATCAAGATTTCAAAATGGTATAACACTTGCCACTTTTCTTGCCATTAAAAATGTTATTTTTATTTGAACGAAGAGTATCCTCGCAAATGGATCGGACGCAGTGGCACAATTTTATGGCATCCTCGTTCCCCCGATCTAAATCTAGTAGATATTTTTTACTGGGAATGCATAAAAGAAAAAGTCTATTCAAAATCAATACAAAATCTATCAGAACTTGGCCAGAAAATTGACACAGCATCAGAAGAAATAAATGCAAGGAATTTTGCTTGACTGGTGAAAAAATCTTTTGTACGTCGTTGCAGAGCCTGTATTCGTGCCAGAGGAAAACAATTCGGAATTACTTTAGTTTAAGGAGAATAATTAAATAAGAACGATGGTTCGTTCATTCTTTTTTTTTATTACCATTACCTATTATGTAATTAAATATTGGTTATGGACCGACTCAATTAGATCTTTCCTAAAAATAATTGCTTTCCTCTGGCACCAATACAGGCTCTGCAACGGCGTACAAAAGATCTTTGCACGAGTCAAGCAAAATTCCTTGCATTTATTTCTTCTGACGCTGTGTTAATTTTCTGGCGAAGTTCTGATAGATTTTGTATTGATTTTGAATAGACTTTTTCTTTTATGCATTCCCAGTAAAAAATATCTACTAGATTTAGATCGGGGGAACGAGGATGCCATAAAATTGTGCCACTGCGTCCGATCCATTTGCGAGGATACTCTTCGTTCAAATAAAAATAACATTTTTAATGGCAAGAAAAGTGGCAAGTGTTATACCATTTTGAAATCTTGATTAAATGCGCCAACTTTTGAAATAACTTGCCAAGGGTAGTGTAGTACATTTTTTTTTCAATATGAAGCGTCAAAGTTAACTGACGATATTTTTGTGAACGATGACTAACTAAAACTTAACTTTTTTTATTAAATTAACAATGTTTTGTGCATTAATTTGTTTTACGAGTGATAGCATATTTAATGAAGATCACGAAATTCAAAAAAACACAGCGAAATTGTGACATTGGTGATCACAGGACTTGAAAATGCGACCAAGGGTGTGGAATTTTAACTTTTTTGAAAAGTGTCTATTATTGCTGAACTAAGTGATATGGAATTTTTTTTTTATTTTTCCTAGAACCGGTATGACTTGGCCTTTCATCCTGTCTCGTATTATCGTTGAGTTATGGGACACCCTGTATACATTGAATAATTGAAAAAAATAATACATTTTTATTTCTTATTGTGTAACCGCATAAAGTAAGGTAATAAAGTACATTTTTTATTACCACAGCTAATAATACATATGTGATAATTTGTAATAATAGTGTGTTGAGATATGTTTTTAGGTTACTGTACTTTTTATTTGTTGTTTATGTAATACAATATTATGCATCATCTGAAACACCCTCATTTAAGTAGGTATGTATCTGTAGTTTGATAGATTGTCTTACTCATTTAGATAGATTGAGCAAACCCCATTTTTTGCATAGAGCTGTTAATTTACTTTAATTTAGTAAAAGACCAGACGTTTTTTTTATTCTGTTAACATCTGTATACTTTTATATATAACCTATATACCCATCTGCCTTATCTTTATCAGTGTATAACAGGTATTGAAAGATGTTATTTTAAATGACACTACAGAATGAAAATAAATTGAGAAAGGACACCTAGATGGCAGGATGCTGGTTGAGTTTGATATGTAGTATGAAAGAACACATGCAATACATAAGAAAATTGATAGCTTTTACAAATCATGAGGCAACTGTGAGCAAGGAAACTTATCAAACAATACAACTAACACAATAGATAAAACATGGTGATTTTTATTATTGTATAAACAAATATAAGATAAGATAAAAAAAATATACCTTTCTCAATGTTAGTCCAAGACTGCTCCAATTCATCTTCAATAGGCTTCACTTGTTCTGGGTCAAATAACCAAGTACTATTACAGTTGAAAGGGCCTTTAGTACCTAATTTTGTAGGCCAGGAACCATGGATCGTCCACACATCCCTATTATTAGGGTAGGAACAGCTGTGATTAGGTTTATTGTGCACCCAAGCTTTGCACACAGTTGCTGGCCAATGTTGAGTAAATATCAAGAAATCCCAATCAGTACTACCCGTAAAATCATTAGGCTTAAAGTGCTTCACGTGCACCAGCTGCGCAACATCCAAGCTAAAAGAAAATTTACGTTTTACAGTTTTGAATTCGTGTTATTTCAACGAAACATATCGTGACCTCAAAGCTTACCTTAGATAGAGAATTAGTAGCGAAAATACACTCTTATTAAACATGTTTGTTTACTAAGATCACAGCCTGTTTCGTAATAATTCCGTTGTGAATAAATTACATAAATTCCGCTTCGTTTTTATACACGACAACAAAACTATGTTCACCTACTACGAAATGAAAAATACGATTACATGTCAAACGTCAGTGTCAAAACTTTCATGTGAAGATGACATTAAATTCAACCGTTCGGAAGCCAAAGCTATTATTTTCTTTTTTACTTTAATTCAAATACTATACCTAAATATTTCACTAATATAATAACTGTTCATGGAATAAATCTGTGGTATAATAAAATATATCAAATTAAACTAGTGACAAAGATAGTTAATAAATGAATGATCCATTTATTTAGTTCCACAATCTCCTCATAGATGTCACTACCAACAAGAAAGTAACATCGTATTGAATTTATCGCAGACAGCTGAAGTTAGGTGGTTTTTATGAATCTGAATTTTCTGAAGAGAGAAATTCCTTTGATGCTTTATCCATGACTGCTTGTACTAAACTACTTTTTGAGTCATGAAGTGCGATCATCTATTCGTTGAAATAACGAGCACATAGATAATATGAATCGTTTTTTAGATGAGACATTATAGAAAAAAGTAATTTCTGCGAGACGCTTGAAGAGCTAATAAATAATCTGCTATAATATTAAATTTTATTTCTATTAAATAATACTCAAGTAGAATTTAGCTTTGCCGTTTTTTAGAGTTATTGTAATTACCTATGTGCTTCAACATGTTCGTGTTTTTCGAATAAATATAGTCAGGTCATGTTATTACACTCAAATGTTTATATTATTCGAAATAAGGGCCCAAATACGCGTATAGAATACGTTATAATAATGCTAAACACGTGACTATGAGGGTAGGATTGGAACATAGGAAGGAGAGACATGGATTGCTTCTTAATTGTAAGTAACCAGATTCAATTCCGTTTGTATTATTTTTCTTATGATTGCATTACGTCTCTATTTTTATCGTGAGCCTAGCATAAGCACCCTACTTGGACTTTTTGTGCCATTTAAAATTGATTAAAACAATAGGACACGACCTCCTTTAAGAGCTTCGATAGCAGCGTGGTGGACTCAAGACCTAAATTTTATTTCATTCCGAAAGCTTACCAAACATCAGGATCGAGAAATGGATCCTTACGAAGGCAGTACCTTTCTAAAATACAGTAAATCACCTATCCTTCTGTCTTTTAGCCTGACCACCAAGATAATAACGAATCAGAAGACATGAACATTATGATTTAGTCCCTCGAAGCCAGCGGACGCTGACCCAAGCTTTTTTCACAATACCGTTGATGTCTAACCTCATTCCGAGTTTTTCTTCTCCCGTCATTCGGTCCGGTGCACCAATGAAAAAAGACAATCGCGTGTTTCACGATACAATGGGCAGGTCTCGCCACATAACAACAGATGCATTATGAAGCTTGGTATGAACGCAATTAAATGCGCGCGCGCCGTTCTGACGCGTGAACAATATCGGGATGCCAGGTGGCTGATATTGATTTGTGAAAGGTTGGTGAGTGTAATCGGGGTTTTAAGTTGTGGGTGTTTAGAATATGGATCCATTTCGGCATGGCTTCCTATTTCTCATAAGCCATTTTATACCAACCGCAAGTGGTACACTCGTCAAATATACTTAGATTGGATTTGAATAGGTACTTACTGAGTTTTTCTTCTGGGTGTACGATGACATTAGACTTTCGGAAGCTATAGCTACTTATCTTTTTAATTCGAATGACCTCATAATCAAATTACATAGAAAATAATCGCCAATATTAGTACCTACATACCTACCTACATATTAAGGATCTTAATTATTTCAACGTTTAGAATATAAGTCTCATAAGCGTCCTTACCTTCTTTTCATGTCTAGGGCACGTGCCCTTTTAGAGACAGGCCAGACAGACACAAAAATGCGCCTTTAAATACAATGGTCACGTTTTTGCCCGTCTGAGATTTGTATAAAAAAATACCTTTACACAGATTGACCGTTCTATAATCTCTAGAAATATTTTTCTAGCTTTATTATCATAGTTGTATAAAGAGATAATATCTATCACAATTAAAACTATCTTCAACTTTCTGAATCGATTGCAAAAACGTTGAAAGCTAACCTCTCTCGTGCAGAGATAAATGTATGTTTAGGGCACCTTGCGAACTCAATGTCAACAGTTCGATGACTCGTTCAAACGTCCCTTGCGATAAATGCCTACCTACGTACCTACTCACTGCTCGATTAAACCGACAATCTTCCAATAAAACTTGCATTTGGCTTAGTGATGTGTTTATTGTTGGGAAAATTGTAATTGGGAACAACGTTTTGTGTTTATAAAGTCCTCTTTTTGAAAAGCAGGGATTACTTAAAACAAATAATGTATTTACCAGAATATAAATAGCAGGCACAAATGCAGAGTCAAAATTATTATCTTTCATTGTAATGTTTATAAGATAGCAACATTTAATTTTTTGTTGGGTGAGTTGGATAAGTAGACCAAAAGCCGTTATACTTACTTGGTGAGGTGAAGACCCGATTGGAGGAGCTGGCTTACACCCAGTGCACGGTTAACTTAAACCTATATAAATTTAAATTCTGTAATGTTAGTGTACAAAGCATGATCTTAGAATAAAACATGGATTATAACATAGCAGTAAATGTTGACAGATTTATCACACAAAATTATATTCTGGGATACAAAACGCATCATTAGTTGCTTTACCAACTCAAAGGCATTATACTAGTTTCCTACGGCATATAAGGGACCAAAAAAGAAAAAACAGCCTGCAGGCAATTTGCATTTCATTTCGAGATTAAAATGCCCACAAATATGCAAAAACCATAGTGTCTGATAATAATGAATTCAAATCAAATGGTCCCACGATGGTTCGTTCGCCAGACGGATCAACGAACCAGTCACCTATGAGGTCAAATATCAAGTGAAAACACAGGGATGGGACAACGCACTAACGCTAATGAACTTTATTAACTTGTTTTGTACAGGTAACAAGAATTTTAATTAATTTGGCTTTGTTCTTTTTTGGGTAAAATTTCGATACAAAAAGATACACTATAAGGGCCCACTGTAGCTCCGCTCTCTACTATTATCGACTACCGTCCCATACACTATATTCATATCGGCTAGTTATCAAAAAAAATTGCACAAAAATCTGATCAGCGCCTCTGGCGGGCTCCGTAGGGACTATTTTGTAAATGCATTTTAAATGTCAAACTCTCTATACTTGACAGTACAGACCTTTATCATGTCACTATTAGATACTATTCCACCATGCTTGTGACTTGACTTGAAAAGTTAGAAGTGCCTAGGTTTGGCTAGCACGATTTGCGTGGAAGTCATGATGGCGTACTTGACTATTCTTAACTATAATTAGAACAAAAATGCTTATTAATTAAAATTGCGACTTACTTATGAAAGTCCGTTTCAACACTTGTCTTTGATACCTATTTCAAAGTAAGTAAGTAGAAAACATTTAAAAAACTTCAAGCATTATCCCTGAATCCAAGAATTTCAATATTTTTTGTTAATTAGCCTCTTTTCTTTCGCTCACTTATTGTCTTCTCGTATCACTAAATTTACGCTATACTTAGGTGCCTCTTGTCAACATAACTAATTACCTACGGCCAGTAAATCACTGAATCTGGATGTTTACTACAGTCATAAGTCATAATTAAATAATACAATTTATAGGCGCTTTACAGGAAATGCCTCTAGTTTTTGTGACGTCGGTAATATGAAGGCAAGATCTCCCATGCATGGCTACAGAGTAAACAATGTTCGCACTATAAGCTAACAACTTAGTGTAGTGTAGGTGCAAGGTTCGCGGTGGCCACTCAATTTCTAAAATCTGAATTTTGTATCGGAAGTATACAAAATTGAAAGTTTAGAACTTGAGTGAACTACAAAAAGGCTAAGTAGGGTGGCTGTTGGATAGAGCTACTTTATTTTGAGTATACTAAGAATTTTGTGTTTATTATAATCTGGGTGATTAAAAGACGTGATTGTATGTAGATATGGATAATCTAGTTAAATCGAACGTGCCAAGGCTCTTTTCTCTTTTTTTCTCTTTTATGATACAACTCTCTCACTAAGAATTGCTTTTTTAATCATGCAAACAATGGACGCAAAGTACAACCAGACCCGAAACGATTATTTGTGGATCACACACATTATTGTTTCGTGCGGGAATCGAACCCACGACTTCCCACCGCAATGGTAGCTTGGCGATCACCTTAACTACTGCACCACAGAGGCCTGCATACAACATTCATTTCTAATAAAGTAAAGAAATATGGTAAAAAATCCCTTACTAACTGAAGCAAACTCTTTACAAAGTTGTCGGGCTATAGTTACCGTTATAGAAAAGTGTATGGTACTACAATTGTGTCACGCTCGCCCTGCGACTATTCACGCGTAACTCGACCTAATCAACCATGTCATAGGTTTTTGCAAGATGGATATCAGTTGATAACCATGTACGTCTTTTGTTTTCTTCTAGACCTATTCGCGAAATCAGTTCAATTAAATACAGTAACTTTTTTAATAACAAAGACTATCTCAGATTGTAAAATGAGTTCTTTTTAGGTTTCTTATTTATCTATAGGATAATAAATAGTGATATACATATGGTGCAACAAATTGTATTTACTGAAATAGTCGAAATCTAAACTTTAACACAAAGTTTTAAAAAAGTTGTTTAAAAACAATAAAAAAAATTGTCGTGAGTCGTGACAGCTACAAGACATGGATTAAAAATTCTAAAAAATAAGTATTTATGTACACACTCAAACTAACATTAATAGTAAAAAAATACATTTAGTACATATGCTAAAAGTAACATTTAGTCCAGTCATTATAGTAAGTTCACCTCGGAATTCGAGATACCCAGCTGTAAGTCTGTAAATACTTGTATATTGACACCCTAAAAGTTGTCTCAAAACCTACATATGGTAGGGTGTACGCAACTATAAAATTTCAAGGTCCAAAGTCCCAAAAACCGGTTTATTGAGCTTTTTTTGTAAATATCTCATTTCCTATGGAATTTTTGCATTCGTATTCATTACCAATATTGTACAGTATAAAATTCTCTACAAATTTTGTTTGAATTTTTTTTTTACGGTGAACCGTTTCCGAGATAGAGGGCGGAGAGCGCGCGGTCACAGGATCATTTCAAGTCAACCGGTGCCTCCGGTCGAAGATGCGCCATATATAGTTGATGAACTATCGATAAATCAATGATTATAATAATAAATAAATTTAACCCATTACTGTCCCACTGCTGAGCAAGGGTCTTCTCCCGTAATGAGGGAGGGGTTAGGCCTTGAGTCCACCACGCTGGCCAAGTGCGGGTTGGGGACTTTGCATGCCCTCAATAAATGTATTTAACAAATTTTATTCATGCAAGGTTTCCTCACGATGTTTTCCTTCACCGTTGGAGCATGTGACAATTATTTCTAATACACACATAACTTCGAAAAGTCATTGGTGTCATAATTTTCTTCATAATTATATTAAATCTATATCTTTTCAATAATACTGATTTATTTGTTTTTTTTTCATCACGTAAGAAGTTATTAATATTAATTAGGTTAAAATTCAAATATAGTGCCTATATTTTCATGAAAAATTCTGCAATTACATGGGCAGGTAAGTGTTGATAAGTTAATTAATACTGAATAAAAAGTGGATAGGTTATGAAAAAAATGATAAAAAATAATGTAATAGTTAATAGAAATTGACAAATATTTATTAATCATTGATTTATCGATAGTTCATCAACTATAATATATATGGCGCATCTTCGACCGGAGGCACCGGTTGACTTGAAATGATCCTGTGACCGCGCGCTCTCCCCCCTCTATCTCGAAAACGGTTCACCGTAAAAAAAAAATTCAAACATAATTTGTAGAGAATTTTATACTGTACAATATTGGTAATGAATACGAATGCAAAAATTCCATAGGAAATGAGATATTTACAAAAAAAGCTCAAAAAACCGGTTTTTGGGACTTTGGACCTTGAAATTTTATAGTTGCGTACACCCTACCAGATGTAGGTTTTGAGACAACTTTTAGGGTGTCAATATACAAGTATTTACAGACTTACAGCTGGGTATCTCGAATTCCGAGATTCTTACCTAATTTAAGCTTAATTGACTGCACTAATTATTTTCTACTGAGTGCCTCAACAAATTGACAATTGCGAACCTTTTTTATTCTTGATCATTGAAATTGGCAACTGCATTCACAGACAGCCTATTTTTGACAATTAAATTAATTAGAATGTAGGTCGGAGTCCAATCTGTACCGGATCGATGGATCGGACTGATTTAGTAAAATATATTTAAATGTACTAACGGACAGACAACATTCATTAGGCTACATTATTGTAGTAAAAAGAGTTTTCCAACTTTAGATAAATTCGCTATTCGTTTAATTTGATGAGCTATATATTTTGCTCCCCATTTGTTATTTAGATAGCCACAACTTTTAGTCGTGCTTGAAAAACGTATATGAAATTGTGTATAAGTTTATTGTTACTTATTATTGCGAACATACAATAACTATTTTTGTTTGTTATAGTAATTACCTACTGATTAAAATTCCAGATCACCACAATTAAGATATAATAAATACCTTTGTTTACACATCTCACACTACTTTAATGCTGTCTATAAAAAAATATACATTTTACACTACAATACAAATTTACAACCCTCTCCTGCAGCTTACTAGATAGCTAGATCATTTTACAAAACGGCCATTGCTCTCGATCGCATTAAAAATTAATGCAATATTGCAAAAAACGCGGTTCGCGCGTGCGTTTCCGGGCGAGTATGCCATTGCAAAAAGAGCGCGCGCGCCGCCCGCTCTCCGTGACGCGTTTTTCTCAGTAATTAATGTTGTAAAGTGTGCTGGGCACGCAAACGGCTATGTATTATAGCCAATTTACACTTGCAGGATAGACTATTCTAGGCAGGCGCCGATAGGCTTCAACTGCTGCCTTAATTGTCCTGTCTAGCTCCATATTTATTACGTAAATCTAGAAATAAAAGTTGTTTATGGTTTTTTTTTGGTGTTTTGATTTAAACATTACTGTAATTGATTATTTTTTAAACGTCTATGCTGAATGTTTGATGTGTAAATTGTAAAAGAACTATTATGTTTTCTCATGAATGGACTCTACAATTTCCGTTCTATGCTAAAGAGTTACATAGAATATTAAAGTTTACAGATGTGTTCAACTTCCTAGACTTAGCTAATAGTCGACGCCAGCTCACATGGGCACTAACCTCTACTTTGGTTCACAGTCGACACCAGCTGAGCAGATACTAACGCCCTTATTTCTCGATCTTTTTAGTCATTACCGAAAATGTTCTATTGATACAATCTAGACTGATTCCACCTCAATCCTTTAAAATAGATCCTTCTGCATAAATTATAAATAACAAATTTTTATTTTAAAACAAATTTTGGCATTTCAGGTCCTTTACAATCACATACTTAGGTAAGATTTACTGTTTTTTTTTACTTTAATGCACTAGTTTATTAGCATTGTTCTTTCTCCATTACAGGCAGTATGTATGGCACTTTAAAACATAGTATTAGTGCACGTCAGTCATACAAAAAGAAAGCTAAAGTGTAACATGTTATTTTGCTACTACGTTCATTGTTTGTATCGTATCAATGTTATTTATCTTAATTTGAAAAGTTAATCTCATTAATATACAGAGTTTTTCAGGTACTTTTTCTAATATTTCATAGATAACAGCATTGGGCAATTGTGAATCACGCAAACGCTCGGAAGCCAAACCCAAGCAATGACTTTTCGAAGTTATGTGTGACTTATAAATAATTACCACTTGGTAACTGCAAAACTTTCTATCGCCTATGTTCTGAGAGTTCTTTAAAACAGTTCTGGAATAATATAGTCATCCACAATCAGACTAGTTTGTCCAGTGCAGAGACCTAAAGGCCCAAACCCTGTCACCTAATGGAAGGAGACTCTCTAGAAATCCAGCCATAGTGAGGGATACAGTAAAAGGTTAATTAATTTGCATTTAATTGACTGCAAGAGAAAATAGACGAAAAAAAAAATTGTGTAAGTACATATACAGGATTATATCTTTTTAAAGTTCAAAGATGTGTCACAAAAATATCAAAAGCTTTTTGTTTGCTATACGTATTATGGATTTATAGTCAGTTTATTAAAATATTTCACATGAATGATTAATGAATGCTTTACTTATCCTCCAGGATGTTCCTGACTCATTGTAGATGGCGTTTTGTATGTTTGAAGATAAGGTCATTGATCCAGTCAAGTGGATAATTTGATGACAAATTCGGTGAAATTTGAACAAAGAAGCTTATTATTATGTAATTTACAGCTTACTATTTAATTAGAAGTTCAATATGAATTTATTTTACTATACATATACTGCTCTTTATTACAGTTCCTTTTTGGAAAAGTAATGCATTTTTTGGTAGTAGGTACCTACGTTGTATTTTATTTGAATTAAATTATTTTCAGAAAGTCTAGTAATGGTTTTTTCCAATAACATTGCGTTGAAAAAAATTTCTGTGTAAATTATAGCTGGCTTATTCGAAGTCGATATTCTCTCTTAGTTCGGCTTTTCTAGACATAAGATTATTTTTAGAACGCGCTAATTTGTGTCTATAGTCCTACAAACCAACAAACCTAACCATTTACCTCTATTTTTCAACCCAACAATAATCAGCAGTCATTTAAGTGAGTATAATTTAAGTGGCCAGACAACACTGTCCACAAATAAGGAATGTAGTTTAAAATAGCGATGTGTCGGCGCACGCGCACCCTGTGACGTCACGAGGAATTCGACTCGGAAATGAGTCACAAGTTACAAGTCGCCCAGTCCTGGAGGCCTACTATAATGTTACGATAACAAAACTTAGCTCGAAATTTCTGATATTTCTTCAACGATTTCATTCGTTTCCAAGCTTCGTTTGTACAAAATTTGTTTGAAATTTTAATATTTCGCTACATCTTCGAGAACGATTTTAAAAGTAGCTTGGTAAGAATTGCAGGGTGCAATGGTCAGGGCTTATGCGCTTCGTTCGTCGGTTTTGTACATCAGTCAACCGAGTATCTCCTGCGTCTACTAGGTCTACGTTTTACTACATCATTTTGTGTTCAAGTTTGGTGACATTTATGCTTTTGTACGTGAAGATTGTTCACGAAACTACAAAACCCAAAATCGATTTAGACTCATGTTTCTTATCGAAATTGTAGCAAATCTTCGGATAAACATAGTAGGCCTCCTGACTTACTGAGTCACAGGGAATGTGGGAGCCTTTTCTGTTCTTATATTTAACTTGATGTGATGTTTAAGTTTTGAAGTTGTTTTAACGAGGATTTAGGATTGAAGTGCGTTAAATCATGATGCGGATTAATGCGAGCGAGTTTATTTATTTTAGTATTTTTATTGTGATGAGGTTAAATTATTGTTATTTTTGCAATTTGACAACTAAGAATGTGCTGTGAAGAAATAAAAATAGTTTGACTGATCCCTCCACTCTTAGCTATCTTTAACACAAAGGGAAGGCACGAATACATTTATAATACTTTCTTGACAAAAATAGATACCTACCTACGTCTTTTAACTTAATAAACCAAGAAGCTTAGGGTTACGAGTGTTGCAAAAAGCAATCAAAATACAGCTAGCAATAAACTATTCCCAATCGTATAAACTTTATCACTTTTTTATCTTGTCTATGACAAAAAAAGTACCATGCCATAGAGCTATCATAATAAAATAGAGCCAGATAAAAAAGTGTAATTTTTATAAAAGTCTCTTGTCTATGACAGCTATTTTTTCTTCTGCAAAAAAGAATCTTAGTGGCGTTACACCGTTCAGCCTACTCACACATACATTCATTTGAATAAACAAACAATGTATGAGCTATAATGTTGATTGTTGCTGGGATCAACGACTCTGGTCAATGATGCGAACGATGTGCGCTACTTGAAACAATGAGATTTTATACCTAATACTGTATTGAGCGGATTTACTTGCAATTCGTAAGAAAACCTTTGTAACTGCATGTAAATTTATTAATTGTACAGTCAGCCTTGTGTCAAAATTGTCGAAGCCAGTCTTTGACACAATTTTCAATAATTGAGACTGAGTTCTTACGTAACCTTTAAAATTCGGAGACGCTTATAGTACCACCAGGCGGTCATCGATGTGCAGGTCTAAGGTTGCTCTACTCACCGACCCTTAAGTGTAACTGGCTAATGGCAATTATATCCATTTAATTCCTATGAGTAATATTGATTTTAAAGTATCGTGTGTTTCTAAATTAGAAATTTTAGCGATAAATCCTTTACTTACCCCAAAATATTATTTATCAAATCTTATAATGTTTACTTTCAATAGTAAACAGGAATTTGATTATTACAGCGATAGGTGGCGCTGTACGTAAAAAAGTATTTAATGATGAAAAAGATATAAATGTTTTATTTATTTCGGAATAAACAAACAGTTTGGTGACATATTTTTGTTTATAAATATTCAGCATTGAGTATTGAAGCATTGACCTTGGCGGGATTTGAACCCACGACCCGATAGAACGGACTCACAAACACGTGTTTACAAAGTTCCGATTCTAGAAATTAGCGTAATGCTAATTCGTGGTTTGTTTTGTTAAAGTTCTATTATCGGGTGCTAATTAGTTTTGTGTATAAAGCAAGCCGATTGATTGTTCTTTATTATAACAATAATTTATATGAATTAACAACCATAAAGTAACTTAATGGATTTATTTTAAGACTTAGAATGAAATTGGATCACGGGCGAAGACTTCGAAAGGGGAAATAACGTTATTAATTCCAAAGTTGCTGTACTGTAGGTTCCCAGACGCAAATAAATACGATATTTCTAAAGCAAAAAAACAGTAGAGATGATTAAGAAGCATAAAAAACTAAGCTTATGTAGGTAACTATTTTATCCCTCGGCTAAGTAGTGACAAATTTATAAGCTCTACAAGCGCAGTATTCGATACAGTCTCTCAATACGAATCTCAGATGCTAAAAGTGGAGACTTTGGTGGTCCTTATCATTATGATATACTTATGTAGGTGTCACCAAACGACTTGAACACAAGTAGAAGTTTCAGAAAGAAAATTTAATGTAGACCCAGTGCGAAGGACTCTCGGTTGACTGGTGGAACACTAATCGGCCGATCGAAGCGCAATAGAGCTCTTGCCGTCATGACCGGCATTTGTTTCTAAGTAGACCTAAAAATCGTTCCATATAAACAAAATTGTTTAAGTCGTCTTACGGTACCTATATCAAGCAATGTGCATGTTTTAAATCTAAGGAGATGTCTGTTGAATCTAAGTATCGTCTCCTGCTCTAATCAATGTATACGTGTACATATGTGTAGTCAAGTATGTCTTCATATATGCAAGATATTTATTGATAAGTAAACAGTGCGTGTCCCAGCTCTGGGCTTCTGCGTAGAACTTCATAAAAACTTGTTTGTTTCATGTTTACATACCTAGTAGTAAACAGTTGACTGCCTCTGTAATCCGAGCGGCGATGTATGCGATGCTGTAGCACGATTAATTGCAGTCGGCACTGTCGAATAACGAAAGTTTGACATTTAAAATGTACTGCCAAAATAGTTCCCACGACGTCCGTTAGAGGCGTGGATCAAATTTTCATATAACCTCTCAAGCGCCCGGCCACCGTGTCACGGTTGAATGTGCTACCCCCGTCAAGCGTCCCGCCACCGTGGTACGGCAAAACGATCTTACATTAAAAAAACGTAGAATTTAAATGCTAAAACTATGTTTATCCCTTTCAAACATATTTGACATTGAAGCTGATGAAACAAGACGACGATCTAATGCACACACTTGAATAAGAGGTTGATATAGGCCAGAGAGCACCTTAAACAACATCTGACCCAACGACATGTTCCTTTATGACCAATATTGTAAATACTTTTTTTAACTAATTTTAAAGATTTGAGTATATTTTACAGTTGGATTTTAATGTCATTATTCATTAACTACACGATAAGACCTTCCGTCATATTATTTTTTATGCCTAAAAATATTTTTTAGACTTTCTTCAAACACATGCCTAAAGCACACAATATTCAGATTAAACCGACTATTGTACCACCACTATCAAATATTATTTGTGGTTTATTGTTTTAATATATAGCAAATTTTATGTAGATTTCAAATATATAAGGTATGACTAGGGTGTTAGTATCAAAATATGACGGAATCGGCGCTTAAACGCCAACCGCCAATTCAATTTCGCGCGCCATTTTTGGCCTGGACGCTTAACGGTATATTTGAATTTTGACGTGGGGCGCTCGAGAGGTTAATATTTCTCGATGACTAGCCGGTTGTCGGTAGTCGATAGTGGTAGAGAATCGAGCTACTGATAACCATTACTTGTACATACCCTGAGTATTCATAATATTACGTAGCATATATGACATTAAAAAAACTAATGTGACAAGTGACAGGTTACATTTTACCTCTGTGAGTAAGTATAATAAAACGCGAGTCCCACCCCTCATTGACAATCTGTGTAATCCTGAAACACCTAAGGTTTTTTGAAATAATAACCTATATTTTTCTGGAGAGATCAATATTAGGCACAATTACTGTTATAAAAGCTGTATACAACGAAATCTGGATTTGAAAAAACACAGATTCTCTTACATTGGGAGACAATATAAAGACAAGAGCATTTTTGTGTATCAGCATTCAACACGACGCCATTTTCTCAATATGGCGGCGACTGACGTAAAAAAACGCGCGAAAAATAGACGAACCATAATGAAAGATCTAATTAGATTTACGGTAATATATAGAGTAATATATAATATTGTTTGAATTTCTACATAATGTATTTGTTTGTGTACATTGTGACGTAGTTTGGTTACATAACTGTATGTACAGGACATTGACTTTGCTAAATGGTTTGTTTGAATAGCGATTGAGGTCGCAGTAGGTTGACATTAAGAATGGAGCTTCCGAGAAAATTTAACTGAATAAGATTGAGTTATATACTTATTTAATTTCTTAGAAATCATTATTATTTGTTATAACAGTGAAGAAGAATATGGTAATAAACCCTTGGTTGCCTGATAGTTTATTAAAACAGTTCTTGAAGGGATGCAAAGTTCCCAACCTGCATTTTTCCAACATGGTGGACTCAAGGCCCAGTTCCTTTCTCATGCTGGGATTCACGTTCGCCCTGCAATGGGACAGTAACAGGTTAGGTACCTATTATGTTACGACTTTCATACAGTGTCATTAAAGATGAAAAGAAACCCTAAGATATCGTGCTTTCATTACCATTTTATAAGGAAAATATTTGTTATCAATTTACAACTTTCAACTACTTACCTAACTGTAATACATAGTGCAAATTACATCCCAAATAAGTTGACAGATCGTCATCGCGTGATGATTCGGTCTAAATATTTGATTATTTCGACACGTGTATGCCTTTGTTTATTTTGAATGACTACGACCTCGTAGTAACGGCACTCACCTTTCATTAATATTGTTATGTACTTGGTATATAACAGCTTCCTTTTTTACTAACTGCTATATTGGTGACACGTGTATGCACAAAATAGGAGTCGGTCTAGATCAGAGGTTCCCAACCTATTCTTAGCCCGGGACCACTTTGTATTATTCTTATTAGCAGGGATCACTATGTTAGTATGTTAAAGATAAAGTGTAATAATCATCCTGAAAATTTTAAAATTTAAAGTCATTGTCGGACCACATTTTGACTTTCACGGACCATTGGTGGTCCGCGGACCACCGGTTGGGAACCACTGGTCTAGATCAATATGCCTGCATGCAAAATTTCTTAACTTACCAAAATTCTGAGTATTTAGACTGTAAAGATTCAAAGAAATAGAAAATCTAGGTCACTCGTCATTAACTAGTACCAATAATAAAAATTAGTTTATACTGCCTATACGTTTCTGTACGTATTTGTACGATATACAGTGTGAACTACTAAACTATTTTTTATACGATGTTCACCAATAGATCAAGTAATTCGATAGGAAGTTTTCAGCTGAAGTTTAGAGTAAATGAGCTCAAATATGATGATTTTCAGCTGAATTTAAACTGGAAGCCGACTCCGGCATTGTTGTAAGAAAGACTAGGCTGATTCAAATATGATGATGACTGGTTGTAGATAACTAACAAATATTTCGATAGCTAGCCGATTGTCGGTAGCCGATAGTGATAGAGAATCGAGGTACAGGATTAACACATAAGAACCTTAGGAAATATTTCGCTAGAAGTCGCGGTGAGCAGCTAGTATCACATAATTAGAGTAATACTTATTTACTTAGTTGGTGTTCTCAATCTCATATAACTCCTTGTAACCTGTTAAACTTGAAAGCCAAGGTGCCCATGACCCTCGCCATAACGCTAGTGTTCGTGTATAGTAACAGATAGGTATTTCAGATCGTTTCTAGGCTATCGTCCGCTGCCTCTCGATCTAGGTTACACGCGCGCTCGTGACGTCATCGCACTGCTAACTGTGTGTGCTCACCATGAGTTGTGGATCATTGTGGATTTGATTACTCTTTTTTTTTATTTAAATTGCTCATTTTGCGTCTTCTTCTTTGAGGGTTGGTTAAGATCAAAAAGCACTGCTGTAGATAAGCCTAGTAGGGCGGATTAACGACATGACCAGTACAAGGTTAGGCGCAGGACCGTCAGCTTTACGTTTTCTTCAAGGCACGGAAGTCTACAATCTCTACTTCCTAACTTCACTAATAATTTCTGGACAATAAGGTTAGGAATTTGCATGACCAGTATTCGAATCCGAGACCTCTCCATCATCTCTCCAAGGCTTAAGCTCCTAGTTTATGTACTGCAGTCTTATGCTATGCCAAGTTAAAACTCTACATTTCTGTAAGATTTGTTTTCAGGAACACACAGCGTATTGATTTCATGATTTCTACATAATATGTTTATTTACTTTCTTCATAGTATCAGAGGTTGTATTAAGCGATCGATGTACTGTGTGATAATTTCAGTATCTATCTGTAAGTATTCAAGACGTATGTAGTAACAGCTGTTTCTAAGTCTACTATTGATTTACTATTCTCTTTATACTGAAACTAAATTATTATAGAACAAGTTTGTCGTTTACAGACAGCCTTGTTAATTGGGTTTTAGTTGACAACAGTGTAAAGTTTCTTGCTATCATTTAATTTGTCAAGGCCTTGGCGGCTTTCAGCTTCAGTTTTCAATTTATTTAACCTGTTACTAGCTTCGCCCATGATTTCTTGCTTTAGGAAAGATTCCTTTTCTTTTCTAAATGTCCCTAACTTTAACTATTAGGTTAACTGTACCTAAAAGTATACACAGGTGCGTAAAAAAGGGTACGAAAGTACAGTAGTACTTTGCACGAACCTGAAATCGAACCCGAGAACCTCGGGTTTAGTAGACGTTTCCACGACTGGACAGACAACACAGAGGCATCCGCGAAGGTTGCTTTTATACCTAAAATGAGAATGGTTATCTAAGTTATCAATTCATATTACGACGATTTCATACTGCTCAGTTTAAGGAATTAAAATAATTCGATGATTTTAACATCTTTTGTTCTGATCAAGTCCCAAATCAATTTTTCACAGACGTTGGACGAACTAACGACAAAAGTATGTTTGAAATAATAAATCTCACAACACAAAAACGCGTGGACATACAGTTGATCGTGCAATTTTCTAAAGTGCAAACTAAATGGATTTGCTATGTAATCAATTAAAGTGTTACATAACAAACAATAACAAAACAGTTGAATTTACCCTAAGGATTAACTAGAAAATAAGTTTAACTAGCCCTATTTTAGTTAATTGAGCTGGATTAGTCATAAATTAGTAATTTAGCAACTATGATATAATGTGCGGTGAAGCAAGCCTCTTGTGTCGCGGGGACTTTTACAAACATACAAACAACGGACACAAAGTACAACCAGAGACGAAACAACTATTTATGGATGGCACGAACAAAATTGTCGCGTATGGGAATCGAACCCACGTCATCCCGACACTATAGTAATGGTGAGGCGACTACCTTAACCACTGTGCCACGGAGGTCATATTGCATACAATTTCATTTTCCTGTACAGACAGTTATTTTAAACAATCGATAGGACTTCCCCAAACTCCGATAGCGGCACAGATACGGACAATAGTGGGAAAGTTGGCACATCGGCACATCACGCCCAGTACTAGTAGGTGTAGATGACTCACATTGATGACCTACTTACAATGTTTAGTAATATAGACGGCTGTCTTTGTTACATAGATTACACTTATGAAAAATCTGAAGAAAATAGCCTGCGAATTTGTTCGTGTAAAAGGATTTTTCGGGGTAAAAAGAGTTCTATGTGTTCATTCGGGTTGTAAACTATTTGTAGATCTAGATATACTAATTGATAAATACTATCCAATAGTTTTGACACGAATAAGTAAAATCAAATCCAAATATCCAAGCATCTATATTTTCCCATTAGTAATATTATTCCTGAGGATGGTTAACGCAGATGCGAGAGACCCAAATGGAGATGGAGGGATGACTTGCACGCATTTGAAAAGGACTGGCCGGATCTTGCCGCCGCCTTTGCCCAGCAGTTGGACACTCAAACAGATTAAGGAAAAAAGTAAATAAACAGTATAGAAGAATCGATTATAACGGAATTTACATGAACATTCATTTGCTAAGATATAAGCTAACGAGGATCAGGAAACCGAGATAGTATGTAAGATTCTAATCATATGAGGCGAATGTGTCAAAGTTATGAGATTACCACTCGCGAGGAACAGAAATCATGAAGATAAAGAACAGCCCCATGGTTGAGAGGTTACACAGGCCCACATTTGAATTACAAGATGGCAAGATGACTTTCAAGGCAGATTTGGTAAGAAACTTGGCAATCAAAAGTATGTATTAGACTTTGATGATGTCTGACTTTAATGATGCAAAAATAGTGTACCTACCGCCTGAAGCAGACTTTTTTACTAGCTATAGTAATCTCCGGGAGCCATGAAATGCTGGTCGAGACCAGGTCCTCAATAGCATTCATATATTTTTTATACAGTTCTGCTGCAGTCGAGAGAGGTGGAAAGAATCCATAGAAAAACTTTAAAAAATCTTCATTAAATTAACAATAACGAAACCTGCATTCCTCGTTACGGTCATCAATCTAATAATAAAAGAAAACTCAATAATAATTAATAACATAAATATGAAATAACTAGCACACAGACTCACGCGATACACTACTGCTTAGCTGTTTACATCAGGCAAATCGGTTCAGAATGCTCGCTCGCAATTTTTTATACCAACGAACGGGATGGTGACGCGTTTTCAAATTTATTTTTAGCATCGGCCGTTGAACTTTGCTTAGAATTTTGCATATTATCTACATACACGTGCTCCAGTATATATTCAGTAAAAGTTTGATAAGATACCGTCAAACCTGTATTTTGATTTAGAGCAAAGACGCAAAAAATATTAGCAGTGAAATCGTTAGATTAGGAACCAACTTATTCACTTCATTCGGTAGCGCAATTCTGTATAGTCTGTACTGTCGAGTATCGAGAGTTTGACGTTCAAAATGTATTGTCAGTAGTCGATACTGGTAGAGAATTGAGCTACGGTTTTCATTCTATTCATTCATTCAGCTAATTTTTATTTATATTTTTAGAAATTGTCACGATTTAGACGTTATTTTGTAGCCAAAAGAACGGCCAACCACAAAAAGGATATCTACGAATTCGTTCTGAAAAAGCGAAATTTTATAAAAATCAAGATAAAATGCGGAGAAGTCTCTATTTATAGCAGCAACGATAATCTATCAGATAAAAAATGACACCTACACATAGCCAGGCAAAGGCGTGGGTTGATTCAGGTTATAGATGACGAATTAAGAATTGATTACAATAATATATTAATCTATTTTTAGCAAAACGAACCTCATACATAAATAAATAAATAAATGAAACCTATTCATGTCCCACTGTTGGGCAAGGATCTACTCCCGTAATGAGGGAGGAGTTAGGCCTTGAGTCCACCACGCTGGCTAAGTGCGGGTTGGGGACTTTGCATACCTCCAAGAACTGTTCTAAAGAACACTCAGATATGAAAGGTTGCATTACAAAGTTTTCCTTCACCGTTGGAACAAGTGACACATATAACTTCGAAAAATTATTATTGTGTTGCCTTGGGTACAAACCCTCGATCACTTGCGTGGGAGGTGCATTTTAAACCACTTGGCTATCACTGCTTAGGTGCTCATAAAAAAAAGAATAAAACTTAACATTTGAATGTTTTATAAACGATTCAAACTCGGTTATCAAGATTTAATTTATTAATAATAAACGTTCAATAACTTTGATGACAAGTGACACTAAATTACGTTTATATGATGATGACAATAATATATTTTTAACACACGAATTGGACTTTGGCGTCTGACGACAACACTTAAAGACTTTCATATCTTGTGATTATGAACTGATTGCAGATTATGATAAGAATCGCATATACTACATAGAGTACGCCAATGTTTTTAGATATTGTAAATATTATCGTTTGTTGTTTTGCAATTTGATATAACATAATATTGTCTTAGGTAGGTATACAATTTATTTTATAGATATAGACAGCTATCAAAATGGTATTTCGGAGAGAATCTACGTAACCCAGCATTAACATTAGTCTTAGTAACGCCTTTCAAATTAAATCAACAGTCTTCAAGTTAGACATGTTTAGAGAAATCGTTTTATGATGGGATCAGAGAAACGCCCTTAGTAAATTTGAGTTCGAATTAGGGGGAGATCGGACGAGGCACCCTAAAATAAATTTAGTTCAACTACAAGTTCTCCTCTATAAAAACCTTTCTAATATACCTACCATAACTACACGTTTGGCGCAGTGGTTAAAGTGGTCCTCACCTCGCCGCAATAACCAAAGCGCCGCGTGTGGTGGGTTCGAATCCCACCCGGGACCATTCTTTGTGTGATGAGCACGAGTATTTGTTCTGGGCCTGGATGTTAATGTATCTATATAAGTCTGTATTTAGAAGTATATAAGTATGTTTATCAGTTATTTGGTTACCATAGTAAAAGCTCTGCTTAGTTTGGGATCAAATGACCGTGTGTGAGTTGTCCAATGATATTTATTATTATTATTACCTTATTTTCAGAATGTTGTTAATGTAGCATTATGTACAGAGCCAAATTATTTCTGGTGTAAACATGAAAACTGTAATGGATTCGTACACATAAAAAAATCACTTTATTTAGGTTTAATTTGTTTCACGTGATTTTCAGTAATCAACTTATCAGAATTTGTATCACCTGCGTTTTAATCATCGTTTACTCATCACACAATTTAACGATTTTAGGTTATAACTTAAATTGAATCAGACCTTGATAAATTAATTGTAATTTCTTAGAACCCGCGCGGTGTTTGCAACTATGCACCTCTTTTCCTTAATCCGTTTTATACCTAAACTAGCTGACCCGCGCAACTTCGCTTCAAATAAAAGAGAATGGGTCATAAATTTCCCCGATTTTGTAACATTTTTTATTGGTACTCTGCTCCTATTGGCCGTAAATGAGCTATCTAACACTGAAAGAATTTTTCAAATCGGACCAGTAGTTCCTGAGATTAGCGCGTTCAAACAAACAATCAAACAAACAAACTCTTCAGCTTTAAAATATTAGTATAGATATAAGCCTAGCTTTACTTCCAAACTATGTTAAAGTCGGCTTCCAGTCTTACCGGATGCAGCTGCATATCAGTATTTTACATGGAGCGACTGCCTGTCTGACCTCCACAACCCAGTTACCTGGGTTATAACATGATACCCTTTGATAAGACTAGTTGCAGACTTTCAAGCTTCTGACTAGTGTTAACGACTGTCAAAGATCTTTGAAAATTACAACCGGCACCCACAATTTAACGTACCTTCCGAAACATGGAGGACCTCGATATGTATAAGATGGTCACCCATCAATAAAACAACCTCGACAAGCGTAGCTTAACTTCAGAGATCGATCCGCGCGATTGTTAACTAAGCCACGAGCACACTAAAACTATGTATCTCTTTTCCTCAATCCTTTTTATAATACCTCGTAAATATATTCCATCCTTCTCAGTAGGTGATTCAGTTAAATTCCTAGCTAGTTCGTTGGTCTGGGGACTGACCTTGGACACTATTAGATAGACCGTCTGTCAGCCGACGTGGAATTCTTTCATACATAAATATTTATCACTGTAATATCCCGCTCCGGATGTTCTATACTTTATTAAGACTTTGCTAACGTACAATAAATTTAAAGAAACGATACTTTTGAAGATTTTTTCAGAGACAAATGTGACAAAATTATAACACAATCGAACTACTGAAGTAAAAGTTTTGGACAAGTAAATCAAAACTAATTAAAATGTGCATTAACAAACAATCTATACTAATATTATAAAGCTGAAGAGTTTGTTTGTTTGTTTGTTTGAACGCGTTAATCTCAGGAACTACTGGTCCGATTTGAAAAATTCTTTCACTATTAGATTCTTTCACTATTAGATAGCCCATTTATTGAGGAAGGCTATAGACTATATATCATCACGCTACGACCATAAGGAGCGGAGTAGTAACGAAAAATGTTACAAAAACGGGGAAAATTATGACCCTTTCTCTCTTACGTGACGCAAGCGAAGTTGCGCGGGTCAGCTAGTCTAAAATATTAAGTCGGGGAAATAGTCTTTTCGCATTATAGTATGTATGAATTTGTAATAAAATCTTTTATCTACACAAAAAAAGCCACTATTTGGGTACCTCACTCACTCACTGAAAGAAACCTAATGAACCGTGTACTCATTTGTGATTCTTGAACCCAAAGACATTTTATTACAAGTTCATACATACTATAATGCGAAAAGACTTTTACCCCGACCTAATAAGACTTCAATAATGGAAAAATCACCATCTAAATCAATAACGCGAAAAAGCGCCCTTAAAATACGTTCAATTTCTCATCTATCGCGTTTGACAGTATAATCACAAACAATAAACTATTTAACATTGTTGCAAGCGTGTACAATGCGATACAATGTAGCACCACGGGGCGACAACTTGCTGGCATTCACTTGCGGGTACTCCGACATACCCTTCACGGCTGGGAGTTTTACGACCGCGTGGGTTGCCTCATGAAGGTGCCTGATGCTCCGAGGTGGCCAGTGCCAATAATCTCTTTGTTAGACCAAACAACGGTCCGCAATCTCCTGTATATTACTGCTCTACTACCACGTGCTTAAAAGTAAGTAAAGCAAAAGATACAATGAAAAGTCGAGGAGCGATCGCAAAATTGAGATCGAGAAAGGTAGGTGTTTAACTCTCGTCCTTAGCTTGATAATTCATAGGAAAACAGGCATTGTAATTAAAGAAATGCAATCAATTTTATAAAGATTCTAGATTCTGTCCGGGACGTCTTTTGCGTGGATTGATCCTCCAGGGATAAAAGCAGTGGGACACTGACGTAAACTCAGTAAAAGAGAACCCTGTGTAACCCTATGACATATATTATGACATTAAAAAGCATGCTACAGATCAAACGTGAAAAATGATATTATAATTAGTCCATGCGAAGTCCCCAACCTGGTGGTAGACCCTTGCCCAACAGGGGGCAGTGAACACTAAATAAAAATTGACCAATAATTGAACAAGTTTTCGTATTAATAAAATTAGCAGCATTAAAGTATTTATTATAATTAACAGGCCCTTCATTATCACTTCCAACGAAACAAAGAAAACTCTATAAAAAAAAATCAAATTTCCCAATTTTTGATCAGTATTTATGTAGGAGAGCGGCGCAAATATCGGGAGTGCAGTGTCAACAGTCGGCTTGACATTCAGCTACAGAAATAAGTGTCTACCCTTTGTGCACAGGTTGTCTTATGTCTTGGAAGTCCCCACCACGCGTCTTGTAAATGTGGTTTACTCAAGGCCTAACCCATCGTTAGAGAGGAGACCGGAGACCCTTGCCCAGAAGTGGGGCAGTAAATAGTAAAAAATTGTCCATCCGTACCAGCTTTCGTATTACTAAAATTAGCAGCATTAAGGTATTTATTATAATTAACAGGCCATTACGCCAATACGAATGAAACTTCCCAATTTTTATTTCGTATTAATGTAGGAGAGCGCAATATCGGGAGTGCAGTGTCAACAGTCGGCTTGACATTCAGGTACAGAAATAAGTGTCTACCCTTTGTGCAGGACGGCACAGGATGGTAACAGCCAATACACATGCGCGAAACACTCGCAGAAGTTTTAATTAGAAATTGATAGATAGTTGCTTTTTATGATGAAGTTTTCCGTGGTGTTTTTTTATATTTCTTTCGGCTTTTACTGTTTTGTGATAATAGGAAATCTGGGCAAGTGGGCATAATATATTAACTAACTGCACTTATATTAAAAACCGCCTCTAGACAAAGTGAAGTTCAATATGATTGTGAAACATATTTATTTATTTCTCACAGCTAACAGCCACAATTATAGGATCCTTATGCGGTAGTTAATTAGTTTAATTGTGCAATCTCATTGCAATGCTTCTGACCATCTGGGTGCCGACTAAGTTACTACAATCATGCCTGAAAATATGAAAGTGATACATATTTTGAGGTATTGATATTGACATAGATCCTTAAGTGTTGCCAAAAACGTTCCTTAGCGAATATCTCTTAAAACTACAATGAATATAAGATAATAATCACCGTTAACCCAATTGCTGCTGCAGTCGAGAGAACGTGGGTTCAAATTTATTTTAATTTTTTTTAACATAAATTACCGCACACCTAATAATATAAACAATAGGAATTATAATATTGGCATAATAACTAAAAGCGAAAATAATTTTCGGAAGCCCGAAACTCTATCCAAAACTGGTACTTCTGCGATTCATATAAAACTGCATCATCATTTGACCTGTATACCAATACGTACGTACACACAGTCCGGTTCTAAATATAGACGTGAAGTGGCAAACTTGTAGCAGAGTCGTATCACTGATTTTAACGTTTTTTTTTTTGTAGGGTAAAACGCCTGCGCGATGTGTTCTGTTTCCAAAGTTTGTAGAGCGGACTGTATGCTGATGTCAATCAATTAATTGAAGCGTGGCTGTTATGTATTTATGGTATACTAGCCTTTCGCCCGCGGCACGGCCCGCGTGGAATTTTATGCTCTTCAGGAGGGGTTGTTTCCAAAGTTCCTCTTTTAATGCTCCCTTTAAACTTCCTAAGGATATCGTTATACTAAATTGCAGTTTTCTTACTTTCATCCCTTATCACATCTACTTGTGGAAATATAAAAAAGATGTCGCCGTTGTTGGACTTCCGAATTTTTACAATTTTATCAAATTACTTATATCAAAATTTGTTCAGCGGTTTAGCCGTAAAAGCAGACAGACAAACACTTTCGTGTTATAATATTAGTTTTGATAGAGTCCATATTTAATGTGTGTGCTAAAATAAACTATCATGGCCTATTCCGGCACACTGACCATGCTGAAAAATGGTCTGTTCAGTTCCAGTTTTCAGTCAAGTTCTATCTCCTTATTTATGACTAACTGTTCTAGTGTTTCACATCGAGTTGCATCCAGATAGTGTGACTATGAACCTGGGATCTTACATGATGCTAGATTGCTTTCCTTATAATAAACCTATGATACACAAAAGCATATATTTTCCAATTCAAGAAGTTTTACAGATTATTGCATCCAAACATACAAAAAAAAAACAGTTTTATTCCATTTGTATAAGTATCTGTTTAGTTGTTGCATATTTTTAATTACTTATTTCAAAATCTAGATCGTAAATATTCTTTTAATAATAACAAATACTGTAATTTGGAAAAGCTTTATAATCTAAGCGTAAAAACAATAGATTTTTTCATACAATTTCATTAGTTTCTCCTCACAAAGTCACCTTGTTCATTAGAATCTGACTCTCGACACGTGTATACAGTACCTATACTAGGGTAGTATGAAGTATTGCATATTCGGTTGCGCTCCGACCTTCCCCGCTGCAGGCTCGCGCAGCTTCTATAAATAGGATAAGTTTATAAAATCGATACCAGGACCTACGACGCAGTTTCTGGCTACTCTTGCATCTAGAAAATGTAGCAGAAGCGATGGTAAAATGATGGAAATAATATAGGCGAACCTTTTAATTAGGGACAGAGTTTTATAATGTGCACCAAGTCCCCGTTTAGCCGCTTCTGGATAAGTGACGGTTAGCCAATCAGATAGAATCTTGACAGGATTTTCATACAATATGTGCATATTACGTGTATACTCGAATTTAATATTCCGTCTATCGCGTGGCTAATCCGACACTCAACAAGCCCTAAATAACAAGTATTAACAAGTATGGACTTAGACGGTAGTTTGTAGGTAGGTTTTAAGAATTTATCATTAATTAAGATTTTTGTTTTCTTTTGCTCACAACACACAACTACTTTGAACCAAGTTTTAGTTTATGTGACTACAGTAAATGGGAGACTCGAGGGCTACGTTCGCGAGTTGGGCTGAATGTCCCACTATCCGGAAACCAGAACCCAGAAAACTCGGTAGATATTATAGTTTACCGTTGAAGAACGCCAAATAAACTGAGGCATTGTTATATTATTCTTTGAAGAAAAGCAAGGGTTTTTAAGTTCTACAGTCCAATCTCACGACTTGACCAGACCCTATGTTACAGTTGGTAACAAATATTCCAGAATCTTTAAGACTTAGCAAGACCAAAACAACACGTCATAAACGTCCTTTAACCACAGATAAACATATGTTAATCTGCAGTTAAAGCTTACTCACTGCATTTCTTAGAGCTTGTCACGGGGTGAACGACCCGTCGCACTCTGTTTTCCTTATTTACTTACAGATAGTGCGTCTATAACGACTATAAATATGCCAGTGATTGCGTACGCGCATTCATTGATTTTTAGTTCATCGTCATTGTGACTGGGATTCTAGAAACAATTGTGTAAAAATTTGATGTTCAACGCCCAATTTTAATAAGGCAAAATACCTTTATGTACCAGTTCCTAATTTTGCAAAACACGCCAATATTTATGTGCATCTTTATCTGAAAGTTTCAAAAGATTAACCTAATAATCATCATTCCAGAGGCAGTCGTTGCCGGGTTACACAATTATTACCTATATAACTCTTTACTTAGAACCCTAATGGGCGTAGATAGAATTGCTATTATCATTCACTTTGGCAAATACAAATTCAATAGGCATTATGAAAATACGCCTTTTCGTATGCCCTAAAAACATTACACGGATCATATCGGAGACGTTTGAAAAAGGGCAACTGTGCTTAGTACTCGTACTGGCGAACCTGTACTACAAAATTTTCAGTAGCAACATTATAAATGTTTTCCTTTAGACTCTCGATAGTGCCGCCTACAGAAAATCTCGCTACTCTTAATGTTTTGAATACAAAAACGTTGGCATTATAAAATCGCCCATTAGTCATTACCTCACTATAAATACTAGGTTAGTAAGTAGGCAAATTGTATAAGATCAATCATTTTTTGCTGTAAACTCGATATCAATCACCGAAGAGCCGAGTCATCGCTACAAAAAGATTGCCTGCAGGCTAGAATACTTCGCTAAATCACTTTTATGTATGAAAAAGATTTTAACGATGTGGTAGGAAATATGTTAAAAAGTTAGAATATGCTGAGGTATTGAAGTTTCGATTTCCATTCGAGGTTTGTTTATGTCATTTACAAAAAGTTACTTAATAATAATAGTAGTTTTGGTTAGTGGCTGGATGGAAAGTAGGTTGTAGATGGTAACTGTTAAATTCGGAAAATCTGAGTAAATAATAAACATTTGCTTACAACTCATTTGGATGTGGTTGAAGGGCTTAATTTTTTTTCTTCATTCAAATGTCGTCAATACGATGCTTCTTATTTATTTCTTAAAGTAGTTGGATAACGATTTTGCAATAAATATGTAAAATACATATAAACGAGAATAAAGGAAGCAAGGGAAGTTTGCAAGGATCGTGTTTGTATAGATGTGATTTTTATATGTATGTATAATACCTAGCAAAATGTGGGTCAATAAGGTGGCAGTGATAAAAGCTTTCTGGAGAAACCAGACATAAGCATAAATCAACAAAACAATAAAACAGAAGAAGACTAGGAACTTACGAATAGTTACGAAACGTTGAATTACTTATATCACAGATTTACGCAACTCGTGATGAACAAACATTTGTGAATTGAGAGCGGATACATTATGTATTAGAACTAATTAATATTTATTGTCTACAAATTAATAGATTACATGAATATTCGTTTTACGTAAGGACTCAATCGACACAGGGTTTGTTATTGGTGACCCAGCTGTGTGAGAAAAATTAACGAAAGTGGAATATAATTATTTGTCGTGCGTTTGTAATGCTCTCACTATTGAACCTGGCTGGAGAGCCACAAACTTCTGATTAACAAACGATATTTTATGATTCTGTTTATAAAGGTATATTTTGTGTTTGCAGAATTAAAAAACCCAGTTTCTACAGTCATAATGATCTAATAGACCACTCTGCTATCGAATGGTTTAAGTTGCGCCTCGAATGCAAGTGGTTGAGGGTTCGTGCACGAGGCAACATACCAATAACTTTTCAAAGTTAAGTGTGTCTTAGAAATAATTATCACTAGTTTTAATGGTAAAGGAAAACAAAGAGAGAGAGATAAAGAGTTCTTTAGTTCAGTTCTTGAAGGTATACAAAGTCCCCAATCCGGACTAGGTAAAAAAATACTTTACATAGATATCAATGGTATCAGAAGAAAAGAGGTAGGAAAGGAAAATAGAACCTACGCTTAAAACCTAGATCATTCTCTCTGTATCGATCCATGGAATATTTACAGTCTCGAGTAGGTGTATCAGTGCTTCACGGAAACTTCAAGCAAAAAGGTTTTTCTTTAAACTAAAATAGTCCTATTTATATAAAGTGCTTAGGTAATTTAATACGACATTATGTTTCCTTGAATTATGAAACCCACGTACCGTTGGTTATTATTGTTTTGTGAGTACAATGTAGGTCAAAGTAGATGTATTGATTGGTGGAAAATTACAGCACACACCTACGGGATCCTGTTATATGTTTCTTACAAAAATAACATAATATAGTTACCTCGTTGTAATTTGTTATGAAAGTTAGGTAACATAAATAATGACTTTTTTAACCCATGATCGTCCTTACCTACCGCTGAGCACGGGTCTTCCGAACCAGGTAGGGTTTAGGCAGAGAATCCACAAGTGTGGCTTCCCTGCACCTGGGGTCCCGTCAAGAAATGTGCTAAAAATCTTTTTGGCATGCAAGGTTTCATCACGATGTTTTCCTTCGCCGCTACAGCAAGTGTGCGAGCAAAGTGTCTTTAAAATTGCCGTACAAAAACGTTAGATTCAACAGTCTATTGATGAAATTGTACAAAAATTCTCCATCATTGGGGAGGGTCAAAAAAAATCTTCACCGTCTTCATTTGGACCTAGAAACTAGATATTCTGTAAAAGAAATAGAAACAAATGATAGTAACGATACTGAACCTTTCAATGTGTCAAGTAGATTTCAAACAAAAGTTTTGATAATACAGTCTGCTAAAAAATATCGGTTTCTGGTCTTGTTTTTAAAAAGCTTAAATACAAACGTTACCAGAAATATTTGGGCACAAACTTTAGTGTCGTTCTCTATTGTAGTTAAACAAGGTGGTTACAATATGGCGTTCGTGTAATTTGCACATCAACTTCGTTATTGTCAATTGAACGAACTAGGTCGCGATGGTGCACTCAGTTTGAGTTCTAACTATAAAAACTTGTACTTCACTCTATGTAAGTGGACCCAGTTAAGTCAAAAAAAGAGATGTATTTATTTTCTTGGGTATAACTATCCAAACATATTTGTTTTTAAAAAAAATGCAACATGTACAAATTCAAATCAGGTTCAAAGCTCGTATGAATCCTAGCCTTTATTCCGACTATGTTGAAGTTGGCTTCCAGTCTCACCAAATGTAGCTGTATACCAGTATTTTACATGGAGCCACTGCCTATCGAACCTCCACAACTCAGTTAATTTTGTTGTAACACGTTAGATTACTTACAAGGCTTACTGACTACTGGCAACAACTGTTAAAGATCTTTTAAAATTACCGCCGGTAACGTACCTACCGAAACAATGAAGACCCCGGTATACATAATATAGTCACTCATCCACAGACCAATCTCGGAAAGCGTAGCTTAACTCAAGAGATCGATTTGCGTGGCTAAAGTTTCTTAGCCACGAGCTAAGACTACAAAAATCCTTATTTCAATCTATTATTGTCACAGCAGACACTATAACTTCCTTTATTAGAACTAAATGAATATTTATAATGTAGTAGGCCGTCTCACGATTTATTTACTCAATAAACATAATTATGTCAAATGTAAATATTATGTATGCAAATCTGTATGTGTTTAGTTGGTACCTCCCCGGTAACCGGTTGACGTTGTATGAAAATAACAAACATTAGCAAAGATTTGCAACTTCTGGTTAGCTTAATGAAGGACTTTTATTGTTCTTCCGGATATTTTTTACTGGCTAAAATGTGCCTTAATCTATTGCCACTTCGCATAAGCCCTTTGGGCTTCAAACGAAAGGGCACTTGCTTCTAACACAGGTCAATCAAATCAAAATAGTTTGACAATCTTTTTGAGATAAATGTGGATTTACAGTATTGTGGAAAACTTTTTCGACTTAGTCTAATTCGCACACACGATCAACAAATAATGTTTCGGGTCTGGTTGTGCTTTGTGTCCGTTTGTATGTTTGTAAAAGTCCATGCGACATTATATATTCTAATCTATTCAAGAGCTAATCTAGGTTCGGGAGTTTTTAAACTAATACTGCTCCCTTTTCATAAACGGGTAGATAATGCCTTTGAAATAAAGACCGCCTTAATAATATAATAATCCTTGTAGCCCATAAGCGGCTACGGCCAGTTTCATTGTAACCAGTAAGTGCAGGGGTTTGTTTATTAGTCACAATACGCAAATAAACTCTCTATTCTATCAATCTCATAAGCCCGGTGGGACAGTATCGGACACGATTTTACGAAATCTATTTAAGCACTAATAAACAGCGCTGAAGAGTTAGTTTGTTTATTTGGTTAAACGCCCTAATCTCCGGAACAACTGGTTCGAATTGAAATAATATTACGGGTGAAATAGTTCATTTATTGAGGAAGGCTATAAACCAGGGGCTCCCAAACTTTTCTTAGTCCGGGACCACTTTTATACTATTTTTATTAGCGGGGACCACTATGTAAGTATATTAAAAATAAACTGTAATAATCATCCTGAAATTTTAATCCGCAAAAGAATAGGGTATTACAAAACAAAAAATAGTAATATTTTTTTGGATAAACTTCTGTAATTTTGTATTAACTAATGTGATTTCTGAGCTTGCATTTAAGAAATAACGTTAACTACGAATAACAGTCAGTAATAAAAGATTCATACGCGGACCACTTTTTGACTTCTGCGGACCACTGGTGGTCCACGGACCACTGGTTGGGAGCCAATGCTATAGACTATATAACATCACGCTATGACTTAAAGTAGTGGAACAGCAATAAATAATGTTATGAAAACTAAAGTCCATAGGGACGCTATCGCGGCTGGCCGCTAGTAAAAAATAAAAACTAAAATCACTTGAGTAGTTTTAGAGAATAAATCCACAAAAAAACTTGAAAATAGTGAGTAATGCGTATATGAGCCATGTTTGTTGACTGAGTAGTGTTTGATCAAAGCCAAGTGTTGGCAAAAAAACCCAAACATTTGCGCTAAAAATCCCCGACCTGGGTGCAATGTGCGTGTTGTAGTGGCCTTGTAAGGAATGAAGAATATAAACTGATTTCTATTACGATTTTCTTGATAATTAATAACAACACTCACACGCAAGCAGAGCCTGTACTATGGTACCCAAATAACTTATAAACAAACTTATGTACTTCTAAATACATACTTATGTAGGTAAATTAACAACCAGGTTGAGAACAGATACTCGTGCTCATCACACAATAATTTGTCCCGGGTGGGATTGGAACCTGCCACACGCGACGCTACGATTATCAACACCAAACGTGCAGTTCATAAAAAAAATAGGGATCCGTCTCTTCTCTGATTTTCTATGACTTAATAACTCTTGTTACTAAGAAATCAAATAAGGTATGAGCTTAAGGGTACGTTCATATCTGACGGAAGATGCGTCGGGCGTAATTTTATTTGTATGGGTTTCGCACCGACGCATCATCGGTTGAGTGTGAACGGTCGAGTGTTTTTCTATACATTTGTCTGTTCTGGCGTTGCGCGACCGATAATACGCGGCGTATGTTTCGTTAGATATGAACCTTCCCTAATAAAGTGGAAAAAGACAATAGTTAATCGATGTTGGTAAGCCTATATTTTTAATTTATTGTATAAAACTTCGGAACAAACAATTAGTGTTTTTATAAAAGGAAATGTTTCTGAACGAATTATTGCATGTCGGAAGTAGAAAATTACAGTTTATATTTCGTGAACTAGAAACTTTTCAGCAGGAACAAATACTATTTTTTTGCGTTAAATCCAATAATATTTGTATCCGATTTATTACTAAATCATTCGTGCATAGTTTTGTAAAGGCTGTTGAGAAAATTGTAGAATATTTACTACCATGTCAAGAAAGGTTTGTCGAATTCTCAATCCAGTAATAGCGCTATTTTCTTTATTCGTACTATCATGTAGTAAGAATTCAACTATTCGTAAACAATTCGAATTTCTTAAAAAATGTTCATAAATAGGAGCGCTTTTAAGATTTATATGTATACTAGCTGACCCGGCAAACGTTGTTTTGCCATAAAAATTAAATAAAAAAACATTGTCCAGCACACAAAATTGTGAATATAAACCATTCTCAGATCCCCTTGAACACACACAAAAAATTTCATCAAAATCGGTCCAGTCGTTTAAGAGAAGTTCAGTGACATACACACTTACAGAAGAATTATATAATAATATATAAAGATTTATTTTCTCGAAAGCCATTTGGTTGACGTTTGTGAATAATCATCAGCCTAGCCTTTTTTCCGACTATGTTGGAGTCGTCTTTCAGCCTCTCTGAATGCAGTTGAGGACTAGTATTTCACATGCAGCAATTGCCTATCAGATATCCACAACCCAGTAACGTTGGGTAAATATCCGAAAATGATGCTGACATAGTTTTAGTTGACTTTTTATTGGAACCACTGCCGGAAAATACTAAAGGAAATCTGTAGTGAATTTTACTAATTTCAGATAGACAGCGATCATTTTTATAGTCCCAAAAGAATTTTTATTGAAGCAATAAAATGTGGCGAAATTCCTAACATTACGAACTAAATAAATAATAATGTGTGTCAGTGGTTTCATTACATTTCAGTTGGTTACGAATACATTGTTTACAACATTCTTACAAGGTACATTTTTTACTCCTTTCTGCCTGCGACTTCGTCTGCGTAAATAGATTTTTCAAAATGTAGGTGTTTAATTAATCCGAGAGAGAATTACCCCCTGTTTCTGAGGTACATTGAGGACATGAGGACCTTGTGCTATAAGGCCGCTGATAGTCCATTAGTATCACATTTATATTTAAGTTTTTATTTATTGTATTTCTTTTTTTCCGGTGCATTGTGGACAATAAAGAGATTATATTAAATTATTACATTTAACGGTAGTTTATCTATTCAATAGCGTAAAAAGTTATATAAAAAACGCTTTTAAATAGATAAACTACCGCTAAACGTACTCAGAAACCGGGGGTTAGTGTGTTAATCCATTTATTCACTAGGTTAAAAAACAAGGCAAGAATCTCTTTTCAAACAAAGGAGGGGGTTGGGCCTTAAGTCTACCACCCTGAGCCAGTGCAGATTGGGGACTTTGCACGCTCTCAAAGGAATTTGTTAAAGAACTTTTAGGCAGAAGTAAGGTTATTATTGAACCACTTTATTCGTTTACGAGTATAGTACAGCGATTTTGTAGTAGTGATCCTCATTTTCGAAGAAAAACTAATCAGCGCCCCTAGCGTATTCCGTTAAAACTATTTTTCCAAGGAATTTTATAAGTCGAACGATAATTTCCCCAGTAGAAAAGCTTATTACGAGTATTGTTTGAAATCTAGATGTTTAGTTATTAAAAGCAGTTTAAATGTTTAAAACACTTTATTTGTTATCTTTAACGAAATATCGGGAACTGAATTGTTGCCTTAGATTTCAGTTTAAAGATTAATTGGAGCTTAAATTAAGACTGATTGTTGTTTCCAGTAAACTTATTGGGAGCAGAGTCAGACGTCTGTATATATAAATTAATTTCCAAAAACAGGACATGGTTTTTTTGTTTTTCTTACTGTTTTAAAAAAAATGATTTCTCGCACTAAGAATTACTCTTGTCTTGCGGAAAATTTTACAAACATACAAGCGATGTATTCGTAACCAGAGACGAATCAACTATATTTGAGGATCACATAAGAAATTGTTTCGTGTGGGAATCGAACCCAAGACCTCCCGACGCAATGGTAGCGGCGTGGCGACTTTAACCATTGTATCACAGAAACAGTCCTCTAGTCTCATATAAATGTAAATTGGATTATCGTAGTCGTATCGTATCGGCGAAGAAAAAGTGCACTGTTTATGAGGTTACAGGTTAGTTTATTTTTTCGCCAAATCTTGCTCTTCATACAATTTATGTAGTAATTATTAAGACTTCGTGAGAATTATCGTAATTTAATAAGTGCTGTTTGATATGTTTTTCAGAAATATGTTCAGCTGCAAATGAGGGTTTGGAACATTGAAGGTCCAACTCATTATTTTTTACAGCTTTTCTGTTCGAAGATACAGAGAACAGTTCCGAAGAAAATGTCGAAAATAGAGCGTCGTGGAAGAGGAAAGGAAAGAAGAAAAATTAAAAAGGTCTTTACCTCTATTTTACTCTTTCTAACGTCCGACACAGAGTGAAACAGAGAGAGACAGATAGTTTTGTAAAATATCTACATCGAGTAGGATATGATAGCTTAAATACTTCGACATTAGGTATATTGAGAAGTGGTGTTTCGTATTGATGAGTAAGAGACTACAATAATGGATCCATTATATTATAAGTGTCCTACATACATAATAATATAGTGATGCGACTGATTTTAGTATGATATAGATTTAGATTAGTCAAATCATGCCTTTTATTTGAATTTTAAAGTGATTGTTGACTAAAATGATGAATCTTATATTGTGGTAACTAGTACATTTTTTATGTAGATGAGTGTTAAGGGTTCCTGAAAAATGTAGTTAATTGACCTTTATATACTCACCTAGATCTGAAAGATTCTTCGAATGGCCCATTTCCTTACTGGAGTGTGGCCTTATATTTATTTCCTTAGTCTATTGACTGTTTGTCTTGTGTAGTAAGTGTGTATGTGGGCTTCGAACCCGCAAACACAACCTTGCATCAATAAATTATTCAAATCTGAAACCTTCACTACATTTTTCTGTTCTGGACCACGTATTTATAACTTAGATATATTTCATTAGTTTCCGTAATTAAGTCAAAAGTCTCTCGTCTACACTATAGTCACAAATACTGTCCACCAAAGAGGTCACATCCAGTAGCCGTAGACCATTTTTTGTTTCCCCAACCTTTTTAAACCCTTTGAAATTCCACTTTCAAAATTCGACCGTTCGACTTTAGAGACAGTCTTTTTTCAAAAGTCTGAGTTCGGCAAAGTTCGCCCGATACGGGAACGCACGAAGTGAACTTGCATGTGTGGGTGTGTGTCTGTGTATTATACACACAATTGATTGCGCGTGTGGGCGTGACACTCCTTACGCAGAACGACAAAAGTACTAATTAATCATATAGTTCAGCGGATGCGGCATATTTATTTTGTTGAATTAGTTTGGTAGTGTGACTAAATTAATTTTATTGTATTGTGCCAGTGGAAATGTAGCAAACTAGTAGCCGGTAGTGGGACTGTACTAGAATAAAGTTTTGAATTGTGATGTGATTCGAAATACCTATTATGAAAGAAAACAATTTCTGTTTAAGTACTTTCCGGTCTCCAACCTAGTTATTTGGTGTGAATTCCAATTCCAAATTCCAAATTTCACGCAAGGTGAATCATATTTTGCAAATATTTCACAAGAATGCGTCTAGACTTCATTGAATTAAACTTGGCACCTTTTCATTTGATAACACGGCTATTAATAACACGGTTAAAAAAAAGCAAAACATACAACACAAATATTTTATTCACAACAATTTTCAGCACATTACAATCCCATCGTTAACACATTTAAAATTACTGTTTTGATACAATTATTTTTAACACAAAAATTTTGTACAACTGAATGAACGTTAGACAATGTTAATTAAGGTCAGTGTTCCTTGAAACAATGCGGCAACCGTCCGCTCGGAACAAAGAGCGATGCCGTATCGTTTCATTACACTTGATTCATGCATCCTTGTCAAGAGTCGATGAACTTGTGCGCGAAATTGGCAAACGAGACTGGAGGCGCGCGTCCGACGGCCGCGCCCGCGGTCGCTCTCCTCCGCGTCCTTCTCGCACAACACGGTATACGTTGCGCGTTTACATAGAGGACATTTTAAATACGGTCGTGTGGAAACGTCGATGGATTTTGATGTTTGCAGTCCGGTCGAGTGGAATCGGTGGTGGTGGTAGGTAGTTTGTCTCGGGCGCAAGGTCGAGCCGCCCGCCGCCTACATCTAAAAATACACACAGACATGCAAATATGTGATACATAAACATTTATGTGCCCTAATATGTGTGCCTATGTGAAGTTTGATTCGTCGAATAGTTGGGATTTGATTAAGAACGATGACATCTTTTCATGGCACTTTATTAGATGTCGTAATTCGTGAGGCGATTCTACTCACGTTTGCAGATCACTTTTCAAGGAGAGTTTAGTGAATTGGACATTTACATGTCAAGTGGACATAAATATTGATAGAGATTTCTCTATAAGTAAATAAACATGTAAAGTTATTTACTAGCCAAGAAGGGTTCTTTAGCAGAAAGCACGTGTTGTGAGAGCTAGCTGAGGGAATTTAATTAATGTTTTTTTTTCCTTCACACAACATAGTAAGTCCAGTTATTCGGGTAGAGCTACCTTTTAAAACATTTATGTAAGAAATTAATGCAATATTTTGATATAAATGAATATTTGGGTAAAGTCTAGAACAAAATCGAGTCTATTCGGAACAATAATAAAACCAAGGTTGCTTTTCTTGAAAATTAACATTTGAAATATTAGTATCTATTATAATTTTGAAAACAATCATTTAGTATTTTAAGTTTGTTTGACTTTACCTAACTAGGTATATTATAGCCTTTTCGCTTTCTTTTACCTAGAATTCAAATACGGAAAAGAATTTGCAATAAAATATTTTTTTGTTTTCAAATTAATAAACCTAAACTGTGTATTTTTTCTTAAATGATTTTGAAAGTCTCTACTTTTTTCAACTCTTTAAAAAAAGTTTAGCGTTTTATTTGTTTTTAAGAAGCAGATTAGTATAGTTATTGAAAATATGTATATTTATGTACATCATCGTCAACTACACATATTTATTTCATATACATATATGTATATATGTATACTATGGTACCTACAGGTCAAAATTATATTTAGCTTTAAATAAAACATGGTCCGTTTAAATTATATATAGAAGTATAACCCAATATTTTGTCACTCATACGGCGAAATATTGTGATTTTATATTTTTAAAGATTTTTTTAACCCATTACTGTCCCTGTGCTGGGCAAGGGTCTCCTCCCGAACGAGGCAGGGGTTAGGCCTTGAGTCCACCACGCTGGCCAAGTGCGGTTGGTATTTCAGTTATTTAACACATTTATTATACTTTTGGCCAATGCTACCACTTTATAAGGAACAGGAAAACGTTGATAGGCATTGTGAACTAAACAGTTTCAATGTCAACGACAAATAAACATCGTAGTCGATTTGTACCGCACATTGTTATTTGGGTGTCTAGTTCGTTTGAAAACACTTTCTGTATTTTATTGTGCTACTTATAACATTGGGATAGGGAAGTAAATTTGATATGTTTAGCAACTTTATAGTTATTTAGATTGTAGCACTGTTGGGGTCCAAAATAAATAAAAAATAGAGCTAGTTTCAGCACTTACGAATGCCTTTAAAAAATATAGTAATGAATGGTGGACGAGTGACACTTAATTTACTAATTTTGCGTAGATTTAGTAGATACTAATAAGTTTTGAAACCAACTTTCAGGTTTACATGCTTATCGACTTACTTTCTTGAGTCCAGTCCAAGAAGAGCTCTTTCTACACTCCCGGAGGTCCACGATCTCAAAGTGAAGGGTGCATGGTGGCAGAAACTGTTCTGAAACACTAAAGGATTACTCATATCTTGTCAACTAATCAGGGTCCCTAACTTAATATGTCGTTCTGCGGTAGAAACCGTTAAAATAGAGCCCGAAATTTGGTAACGTGTCCGGTATATGTCTAAAGGGTGATTAATACTGTTAATGAAAAATCGCGGGTATATTCTATACACCAGCACCTTCGGTTATAACGGGCGTGATGGTATAATCAAATCAATATATTCGAGATATATATTCGGGAGTACGAGGATGTGAATGAAGTAAAATTAGTTAGCAGGGATCGACTCAAGTGGTGTTCTGTCTATGGGAAAAAAGGCGTCATATACCAGCACCTTTTTCCCAAATTCTCGGAATCTTTACGAACTGTAACACAAAATAGAAATTAAAAGTCACTTTCGAAACAATGCTTTTATTTGCATGACTATTATACAATTCGCACCTCTTTCTGAAAACAATTGAATACAGTAAATAAATACGATGACCCCAATTTTACATGGCGTCAGATATTTCTACCTATTTACAATTTCGATTGTGTTTACTGAAAATATTCTCGAGAACACTGAAATTTAGTATCATGGGCTTTATATTCTTGTGGAAATCCCGTGAGGTTCAAAAGGGGGTTTGAAAAAATCACTAAATATTGCAACGGTCGAGGGTGGCTTGTAGTGAAATTTACAGTTTTTCATAGTCATTCATTTGCTTATTAGAGATACTCTTATGACAACAGTATTGCAAAGTATTAAAGTATTTGAGAAATAAACGTGATTTTAAGAAAGCCTATTTAATGATATATTTGACTGACCCGATATTGGTATAAAGTGAGGATTATTGACTATACAGCCATTATAAACAATTTTTTGCACAACTTTATTTGTCATACGAATAAGGATCCGCCTTTGAATAATGGAAAGCTTTCATTATTTAACAGTGTTAATGCTAAAACGGGAGTTCCATCAATTAACCATAGATAACATCTGGAGAAACCATAATGGCTGAACTTAGAACAAAACGTAGGATTAATAGACGTTCCGTTTTACGCATGATAAGCACCGACCTTCAAGCACCTTTGATCGAAGCCTATTGTTGTAAGGGTTCTCTTAATGTTCTAGAGCTTACCAAGTTTCTCCTTAAATTATGCCTCTTCAATTAAAAGATTCTTCGGTTGCTGTTTTAAATGTATAGGATAAAATTTTCAACACACAATAATAATGACAGTAATAACGATTAATCTCTGTAAAAAAACGTTATATGAAAAATAGGTAATAGCCTGTTTCACCAAATTGATGTAAGTATGAAAACATAATATTGATTTTGACAGGTCTTACTTTGCAAATTGTCTAAATGAGTAGTCTCTACATACTTAATTGGTTAAACAGGCCCAAATATACATTCAGCACAAAGTTCATATACAATAAAATACATAATCGTAAATAAATCATAATAAGTGGTCAATTTCAAAGAGTTTGTCTTCAAATAAAAACTTACAGCATAGACAATAAAATATTTTGGCGCGCAAACGCTGATTCAACATGGCGGATAACTGATCACCTGATTGTGTTTAATATTTGATAAATTAAACCGTCAGACAATGGTGTTATGGCGAGGTCGGTCGTTCATTGCGTAATTATTTGCACAACGTTCGCAAATTGACCACTTGCCATGTTGCTTTTTATGAAACACTGGATATAATCGCAAAAAATCTATCTGCCGCCTTAATGGCGTTGTGAAAGCACGAGTAAAAAATCAGTTAGCAACAACTCGGAGCTTTTGTTATACAATAATGTTATTAGGTTATAGGCTTTTAAAGTGGTTTTATTTATAGCTTTAAATCTACATAAAAAATTAGTAGACACATTTTTTGCGTTTATTAAAATGATTACACAAATAAAAGTACAATAGATTGCATATTTGGTAACTCAATTATTCTAACAGCGCAACTATTAATTTAAAAAATAAATGCTGCTTAATGTAAATCAAGTTAGGTGTTGACATCTGCAGTTAGAAAAACCGAGCTATTTACATAATGGTTAATTCATAGACAATACAAGTTCAAATTGTTCAATGCAAAATTTAAGAAAAGAAAGCTAAGATATGTGTCACATTTCCATAATCATGTCATACGTAGATGCATTTCTGAATACATTATAATAATTTACAAAATATTATTTAACAAACAATCGCAATTTATATTAAAACATATATTATGGTTATAGGTACAAATGCATTGGTCTACGATAAATAAACAAGTTTTCTGCACTTATAAAGGCAACGGCTTATCATCATACAGCCAAGTTATCTGTATCCGAGCGTCAGGACGGGCAAGGTCGCGGTGAACGCACCAGACCTGACCAATTGCCCGCCACCGCCGGCCCAGGTAGACTCGCTCTCCAACTATAATTTTGTTACCAACCCGCCAGGAATCTCGTGCCTTCCGATACTTTAATTAATTCTCGCGATTTTACTGCCTTTAAATTCGCCGTGATGCAGGAAAACGGATTTCAAACTACTTTGAGGCCTTGTAAGAAAAAGCAATCGATTCCAAGAAAAAAAAAAACAAAATCTAAAAAAGAAAAAAGAATTCATTTGAATGTCAAGTTCAAGCACCTCGACGGTTTACTTTTTTTTTCAGAAACCATCGACGCGAATTTACATAACAATATGTACTTTTTTATTTAAATTCAATATTTGACATTATTAGATCTTGTAATAAATAAAACTCTATTAAATAATTTGCCTTAGTTCTGTTTGTTAGACTAGAATAAAGCGTACTCGTAACGAATGTATTATAAATAATAAACAAGTCAGTGAACTTAACATACATAAATGTCAAATAAACAACTTGGACGTTGTGTGAACGACATTGTATAAATAATATGTTGCAAAATAATAACACTGCTGATATTCTCCATTGAATAAAATAATTATATTTTTATTATTGTTTTTATTTGCAAATGCATTGGACTTTTAGCATTGACGTCAATATAATGTTGTCTATAGGTTTGTTTTTTTTTAATCCACATTTTTAATGAAACCGGACATGGTTTCTTTTCGTTTTTGTATCGAAGTTAGGTAGGTATCTTAATTATTAATTGTTAAGCCTATGTAAAGCTATCAATATAGCTGTTATTAATTTTGAGAAAATTGACGCAATTTGGTTGAAAAAAAATCTTCTTTTACTTTTGGACGTATTTATAAAGGTTATGCCAATACGGATAGTAAGTGTTCTTTACATATTTGATCATCATATACATTATCTAATTAAGATTTTACGAATTTATGCGGCCTAAAACAAAACAGATTTAATTTTCGGACTATTACAACAACCACGATGATAACATTTTTAAAATTATGTCAAAACATATCAAGCGGACCACGCGCCACCACAGTGCAACCATAAATATTTATAAACACAAACTAGTTCTTTCGCATAAGTTACACTTTAAAATTTCGTCCATCATAATTGGCAGAATATTAATTCATCGATTTAGGCTTAGAAAAAGTAAGTTTTATAAGTTATTATGGATATAAAAAGCGATTCACGATCTGACTGGAGATGAAAACAGTATTTTTTCTTTTCAAATGTTTCTTGGTAACCTTATAAATTATTTTTACCTAGAAAATGGAACCTTCCAGACTCCGCCCAGGATTATATTAATAGTAAGTTGTTTCTTGAAACAACACTCAATATTTTATAACATGAGCATTGATACGAACAAAATAACAATATCATTTTCTAAGAATATCGTTGAATTGTTTCGTCTGTGGCATTATAAATATCTGTGATAACAATCTTATTAATTAGTCGATGTCGCGAATAGAATATGATATTTATATAAGAACTTACTTTTCCACTATTTTTATTTTCTTTAACGCATAGCAATAAGCTTATTCAAAACATTAATTGTTATTAATTAAATGCATATTTATTTTACGATTTAAGGATCATCAGAATCACAACCATGAACTCCAAAAAAAGAAACAAAACCATAAACAATACTCTTTTCAAATTCGAACTGTGCAAATGGAAACAAAACAAACAGCCTCATGTAATCCGCCGCAATTAATATATTGAAGCAACAGTATTCAACATTAATTCGTACGAGATAAATCTCGTCTGTCTCCCGTCTACGTTATTGACCTTACCCCGGCAAGGACGTTGGGGAAGGTCGGCCTTCGGGAGGGTGTCCCCTCCGAGGGTGACGCCCGGAGGGGATTTTTCTATTATTTCTAACCTCGAGACGCCCTCAAACGAGTTCTCGGCAAATGTAGACGGCTTTAAATCAAATCAAATCGTTTCTTCTTTAGTAATATGTTTTTAAATGAAGGCAGATGGCTTAAGTAAGTTAATTTAGGTTATTTGGTGTTGTAAGTGGTTGTAAGACTATATTGTTGCTATGCCGAGGTTTATACACCACGTTGACATTTAAAAAAGAGTTCAGTTACACATAATATTCTAGGTTAATGTCTTAGAAACTATGCCAATATGCAAGACATAGTCATAGAAAGCCATAATCATTTAAGAAATATATTTATACTAAGTACATATTTGAAGTCAAATTCCCGAATTATTTTTTCGTAAATAAATTTTACGGTAAGAATCTACTGTTACAAATGCTCCATTTTTTTCCGAAATACATTTTCATCTCCACAATATTTTCCTTCAATCGTTGTCTCGATAGAAAGTAATTTATTAGCTGAATTACATATATCTCATTTATTTACTATTTATCTTCGCAACACTCTTATATTGAGTTCAATCAAGTAAATTAATCATGACACGTGCTCCGAGAGAAAATAAATATATGTACTACTTTTCTTATAGTCCAACAACTTGGTAGAGAGCCTTGCGTTTAGGGTTCACAGCTATCAGGGGTATACAGAATTCTAAATTAGGGACATTAGTGACCCGTAGATTTATACAGCCTGCTGTTGATGGTCTGTTTAGTACAGCCACTTTATTTTGGAAATACATAGAATAGTTAATTGTAATCTAGATCAATCGTGAACGCCAAGGCTCTCTATTTAGTTGTCGGCCTATCAATGTAACTATAGATCAGAAAAATATCTAGCTAAGATTACAATAAAGTGATCATAGACTTTGCTAGTTCGTGTAATAAATCATGTTTGACGAATGTTGCCTAAATGTAGTGTTCTACTTAGTGTTTATATTAAAGACCTTTTGACCCGACCTAATTGAAGAAAATTACAGGTTAGTTAATTTAGTTTTACCTAGAATTTATTTTTAATTTATAATAAGTTTTTATTCATTCATTCAAGTCTATAATAAAACGAACTAAGCTCTTAAATTAATTAGAAAGAATAAAGTTTTTACTTGATTTATTTTATGATAAAAAATTTAAAAAATAAGTGTTTGCGACACTTAATAATATTTTTTTTCTATGATATCCTACATCTTACATCGCTCTTAAAAAACTATATACCCCCGAAAATTTGTACCTAAGTCTTTTATTTTCGAGTTTTCAGCTTTATTCCGCCATTTTCATGACCCTTCACCTAAGGTTTAAGAAGACAAGAGTTTAATCTAAAACGCGTAGGTATTTTTCCGACCTGTTTGAACTTCAAGCACCCTATTCTTAAGACGAGGGGAGCACGTGTCGTCTATCTATACTTACATAAACATATAAAATAGCAATGTCTGTCCGTGATTTGAGTTATGAAGCTATTATACTTGTATAATAACGCTTAGGGGGCTATCCCGCGTGTATTGAAGTGCGCAATCATTGTATTAGTTTGTTTTGAATTTGAATTAAAAGATTTATAAGAAAAATAACCTTAAAATAGAAGAGCATTTATGGTGCACTTTTAGTTTTAATGTATCATCCATAGACTAAACACCGACCACAGATAAGAAAAACTTAAGTAATTTATCATCAAGGATGCCGCAAGCGTGAAATAGTGCGTCCATACATTATCATTTTTGCAATAGGGCTGAACCAATTACGAATGATTTGCAATATTTAACGCAATGCGTTCTACGTGACCAGAGACACGTGGATAACCTTCGCCCGTTCATTTCGTAGATAATATCGTTTACTCATTAGTTAAAGATACTTGATACTAAGAATGGAAGCTTCCTATTGTTTATAAATAAACCGAATAGAAAAATATTTTGGTGTCGGGTAACTGTTTTTTGTCAATTATTTTGTATTATTTACGTGGTAATGTTATTTTCTTGGTTTTCATACTATTTACGGAAAAGGATCTTATAGTTTCTCCTGCAGATAAAATGACTTATACGTCTATACAAATGGGATGTTGTCTTCAAATGAATGGTCATTAAAACGAGCCCGTAAGTCAGTTAAAGAAGTTAAAGCGTCTAATAAAATGGCAGCAGATGACTGGATAAGAAAATCTTGTGTTCTCAAAAAATCCATTCGACTAGCTCAAGGCCAGGCCGTCTAGAGCTGAGCATTAATGATGATTGACCCGGTTAAACCGTAGCCGAGATCAAATGTCAGCTTGGGAAATGGCTACCTACATGACCCCAAAACGAACGAATATACTAGACTTCCTTATAACCAGTTTTGTTGATATCTAGGACAGTAAAATTGCCATATTCTTTCAAGCTTTGAAATATTCTTAAGCTTGGTTCTTTGCCCAATGATTGTCTAAAATGTTTTCCTGCGATATTAAGCCTTCAAGTGATGTAGGGTTTGGATGCATCAGGCAATGGCTGTGTTTAACGTATTTCTGCAACATCATCTTCTTTTATGCAATGTAGAGCAACCTTTCTTTCTCGTGGTTAGTGACCATTTCATATAAGACGTGTGGTTTATTATGTCCAAGTTAATCGCTGACAATATCCTAATGTCATCTAACAATTACTCAGCTGAATACCTTCAACAATCCACCGCAATTATCTATTATAGAAATAATTTCGCAACCGAGACACCTAATGACCATCAGCACAAATCGCGAATCCCATTAACCATAGGTTCGTGAATCAGTGTGGTTGCTAAGCGCTCTGACAACCGTAACCGGCTGGTTGCGCAACCGACATTGAAGAACAGCTGTCGAATCGAGGCCATTACTGCGAAATTGCGTAAATTAAAATGGCTGACGTTCATGTGGTGGGACGTTTATGGTCAAGAGTTATTTTTTTTTATTGTCTTTTTCGAATTACGATTTTTTATGCCATTGTTAATTTTTGTGTTGATGTAACTGATGATTTTGTATTCATATGTCAATGCGAAATTATATTTTATTAGACTTACATTTTGAAATTAAAGCTATTACTATTGCGTGTATACAAAATTGTCGTAACTGCTAAGTAATTAAAATAAATAAGCTACTAAATAATAACTGTTTAAACAATAACTTTACTGAAATAAGGCAGTACCAATGCGTTCTATATTTGTTGAAGTTACGAGCGAAATCCGACGTATAATTCATGCAACACGCATCCATTACTTACCGAGCAATCCCAATTAAAATTAAAAGAAACTCTTTGGCCAATAAAAAAAATACTGTGCAAATATTTCAAGTGGCTAATGAGAATACGTACCGGTTTCTACTCGATGTACGGTATGTATCTGTTACGATTACATTTACTATGAAAATTATATGTGGTTATGTTTACTTTATTGTCTAATACAATATTTAGGGCTAGTTTTACAGCTATTGAATAAGTGTAAGATTACCTAACTGTGGGATAAAGACAGCAAAATTATGAAAACCGCATTTAAAAGCTATTTAACTTATCCAGAAGTAATGAAATCGGGACTTTAGCTTGAAAGGTATGTAATGAAGTGGTAAAATATTCAAGTTGTCAAATTTAAACATTATTTGACATTGAGAGTTGGCCATTATTCGAAGGTTAGGTTTAAAAAAAGTAGAGTCTGTGGAAATTGTGATAGTTTCTTAGTAAAGTACCAAAATTTTCTTTTGTTTAATTGCTTTAATTAAAGATAACTTTGTATAAATACAATATTGTTGTATTTAAATCGTAAGCGAGTAAGTAAATAGATCTTCTTCAGGATCTCTTATTGTACCAAATAAGTAATACTTATTGTCGCAACTAAGTATAGCCCAAATATTTTTTTTTGAACAAACGCAAATCATATATAGCCCATTTAGATTCATAGCTTGACGACACTTAATCTTAAAAACGTAGGTGGTCTTCCGAGTTAAGCAATTTAATTTTATGACAACCATTTGATTCCAAGATATAGTATTTTAAACAGTTGCATTCAAAATGGTTGATTTCTATAAACATGTGATTAAAATTCAGACCGTAAACTACCGGCGGAATAAGCTGTAGAATTAATAAATTCTTAGTCTATGGGAAAAAGTGATAATAAAGGTCTTTTGTTATTGTTTGTTTATTGTTTTTGCTGTAACTATTTTAATTGCAATTTTTTTTTAAAACCGATTAATCAACCTCTATGGTGTCATTTTGAAATGTAATTTTTGAAATTAGAACACACTTTTTTTTAAAGATGAGACGACATATTATTATTATTGTATGTCACGAAATAAAAAAGTTATTTTACGGAATGTGAATCAGTAAATATGGTTTAATCATATTTAATGTAACGCTCAACTTTTTCATTATCGTTCATTTCTAAGTCACGTAATCAGTGCGAATATCCACGTGCTTATCTTAATATTATGACATGATTTCTTATCTTACGTGACGATTTGTAAGTTAATCATCAAAGAGAGATGTGAGACATATCTTTCTCGGTCTAAATACGCCCCCTATGCCGTCATAATATTATTAATGTTGATAAATTACTGAGCGTATTTTTTACGTTTAGGTAGCTAATACTCAGTGTCGACGGTACAAAAGCATTATCATTAATATTTTTTGCTTGTTCTCTAGTTGAGGCCTCCTTAAAATATGAGAGGATTAAAGTGTACGTTAAATACCATTGAAAGGTTTTAAAATATTAGGCACACTTTTGCTGCTGGCGAAGTTTTATTTACGCAAAAGAAAGGGAGCCATTTTAAAATCGACAATAGATCTTAGATAGATATGGTTCATATTACTAGGCTCTTATAGTAAAATACATTTTGCACAGAATCACTGTAGCAAAATTCTCTGTGGGCGAAGTCCCAATTTATATGAAACTCTAATCTACTCGAGGTTAATGTCCTTTCAACTAGGCTCACAATGAAATGCCTCGGTCTATTTTAGACTCAAAACTTTTTGCTACAAACTCTATGGAACACATAGACTAAAAAAGTGGTTTTCTAGAACACAATGACTGTTTGAATTCTTTTTCGAATCATGTTTGGATATTTTTTGGCGCCTAAAAAATTACTTTAAGTTACACTCATTGTCTGAGTGATATGTTGTATTGATTGATATTTTTTATGAGATAATATCAAGGTTTCAACATTAAGTAGTTCTAGAACCTATGTCCTTAATATAAATATCTAATGTGTAAAAAAATATAAAATGTGTAAATAAAGAATTTTTTTTTTATATCCTTCAAAACCAATATCTTTTTCCAAAAGTTATTTTTTTAATTTAAAATGTGATGCCGGAAAGTTAGGTATCGTCTTCTAAAACGCTTTTCGAGTAAAAGTGCTCAGTTAGGTTTAAAATTAGACTTAGGTATAGGACAAAAATAGGTCTCAAGTCTCAACATCGTTGCTAGGTGACGTTCATCACCTTGAATAGAGCGACGAATTTGATAACTCTTGCGCAGATAATAAAACTAGTGGACTGTGACGTCATAGTTCTGTACTAACATAAACACAGAGTACATGCATAAACAGATTAAAGGAACGTTGAGTAGTAGTCATAAAATTTGGTGAAACGAAACGACGCGAAAAAATGTCTGGAGGCAATTTTTTTGGACAAAATTACAGTTTTCACTGAAAATATATTTTACGTTTATTGTCTTGTAATAAAGGTAGTTTGTAGGGTTCAAAAATGCACTTATCCTTTGGTATTTATATTTATACTTATATCATTTGGAGCTATTATCATTCTATCACTTCTATCATTTGGAAATATTAACGCTTATATCATAATGTTACGTTAATATTTCAAACCTGAGTATGAAAACTAAGAAACAGCTTGTTTTCTAAACTTAGTTATCTATCTTTATTCAAAAGTTTGTTTAGGTACTAATAAGCTAACTATCTGTAGCCAGTGTAATAACTATAGTAGGTACCAGCTTTGTATACTCCTTGAAACTACCTAAGTGAAGAAGTTCACCTCAAATATTAAGCAAGCACTCATTGTCTACCATTATTTAAGAATTTATCAAGCATAAATTACAAGCCTTCATTTGACACTGTAAAATACCAACCAATATTCTTTGCGACACCAAAATTAATTGAAAATATACTCTATTACAAGAAGTTAAGGTATATAGTTCCTTACAAGTATATATTTTAGTCCCGGGTTGAATAAGTTAAAGAAAAGCGTCTGGGATACAGTTGCTATGCCGACAGGCAGACTGAAAGCTAAAGGTATAAGACAGAAGGTTAGTTGACACTAATTGATATGTCGATTAATTAAGTTTATTCTTAGAAGTAAAATTTGTACAAATGTACTTTCCCGATTGTATTAAATAAAGCAGATTTAAATCTTTTCTTGTTCTAGACTAAGGTTAGAAGACTACTTTCAATTTTGGAAAAAATTACGTACTTGCTTATGGCCTTATTTTTTTTTTAATATGCTGTGAGCAGGCTATATCGAATGAGTGTATTATTGTATTCTAATAAAAAAATTCAATGAATCAATTCTAAGGTCAACATTTTTTTTTACTTCAGACATTTGTTGTTACTAACCTCAAAAGAAAAACGGGCTTTTCGTTACTTAAATTCGAAACAAAAATGACTTGACAACGTAATCATATTCCAATATAAAAAAGCAAAAATCTTTTATACTACCAATTTTTCTTGTAAAAGAATAAATATACATTTGCGTAATAAAGTACCCACTTATTCGGGTGTAATATAACTGGGGTAGCTACATCAAATTTGTTGGCTTAAAAATGGCTGCCAGTGTTTTCTTTAGAACATTCCAGACGAATACATTAACTAGACGAATGAACTTGTCTATAATAATAATAAAGTTACCTGCCTTACTGAATAACTTTGTTTTATTTGATTTTGAAATTATTCTTATTAAATGATAATTTTGAATTTCATGTATTTGAGGGTCAATGACATGATTTATATTACATATATTGAAGAATCTGGATAACATTTCGGGTAAACATAATCAAAGATGGTTTTAATGTGTGATTTGTCTAAATTACAGTTCTTTTCAGTAATGAACTAATGACATTAGACTTGGTAATTATCTACTTGGTACTAAACTAAATATTCTCCAACAAGTAAAATATCTAAAACAGCTTTAGCATGAATGAAGAAAATATTTGGATTATAAAAGGTTCTAAATTACCACAATAATTCGCGACCAAATCTACACCTGGTAAAAAAGTCCTAAATTTTCACGCTCTGGTGGGAGAAAGAGCCATTTTTCTGGAACAAAAAGCCTTTTACAAAAGGTCCCGAGAACGTGTTTAGGAGTACAATATAAGATTGCGTAATTTTTGCTCTATACAGTCTTGAGATTTGGTATATCGTTCATGAGCAATATGGATGAAGGAATTAATCTAGGTACCTGATCGTTTTATAATAGTTAGGCGTGTTAAGTGTTGTATTTTGTCTCGCTAAGATTCTAAAATCTACATAAAAGTATGTCATATAGGATCAGGAGTCGGTTGATGTACTATTGATAGAAGGTAAAGACAAAGCGCTAAACTATTCTTGAGTATTTTATATTTAGAAGGATTTTGAAGAAAATATAATGGTTTTTTTTTTAATTCAGCTGGAGTAGCTAAACGCATATACAACTTATTTACTAAATTAATAACTTGATCGTTAAAATTGAACTTAATCTAATAGTTGTGTATCAATTCTATGTTTTATTTCGATTTTCTTATTCTTTTTGCAACATTTTTGCTGACAATACTACTACAAGACACGCCCACTCTTCTATTTTAATTTAATTTACAACTACATAAAAAGTGTATTAGAACCTAATTGAAAACCAATTGGGTGGCAACACCGGTAAGAAAAAACGAACGTTAATTGACTTTCTATGCTTAAGTTGGTAGTAACTAGTAAGTTTGATATGTTGGTAGTTGAACGAATTGGCGCTTAAAACATTTTGAAGGTAGCTCTAATTAATTAAATAGCTATTTGATGGTATAAACTTATAGGCTAAGTAAATTTTATGTGCTTATGCTAGTTTTGCAATAAGTTAGTGCATTTATTGTTTGTGAATTAATAGTTTTTCAGCTAGGCTACTTTTAGCCTTTGGTAAGTAGGTACTTTATTTATTCTGGTTCGCATTTGAACATTGTGGAAAGTGCCTCCTGTGTATAAATAAATTCTCATAAACTAAAATGGACTGAATTAGACCGATATTTAAATTAATTTCAAGTTTTAAAACATTGCTTCTACTTTTAGCCATACACGTTACCAAATTTTATCAGCGTCATTGTGTAAATAAACAATTCTTAGAAATAAAAACAATAAGTACATATTACTCGTATATTATCTACATAATATATAATAATATATCTACCGACCATCATGGCGTCTACAAATCGCTTATGACTATTAACAATGTCGGATGTGCAAAATCGCAACGTTATTAGCTAATAACGTTCGTAGTTACTCTCCGACATTGTTAACGAGCTATGTAGGTAATATCCGACATTTTTATTTTGGTTATTGAGGAACTATGCATTAAAATAACATTTTCTTTTCAGCTGATGACAGATTGGGTTATTTAGGCACGTTTTATGCAATAAACGAAAAATTCCGATTTTGCACATCCGACATTGTTAATAGTCATAGGCGAAATGTTTAACAGCGGAAGGTAGACGATAAAAAAAATAACAAAAGATTGAGCTTGTCTTTGCACGGTGCCAATTTAAGAACACAATATCGTAGATTAATTGAGAATAATAGGTGAAAGAAGTGTTCATATTACATTATGTTATGACAAGATGTATGAATAATAAATGAAGCTTGAAAAGTTAGTAGAAATCGTTAGTAAGTGTAAGCCTCTACTTTCATAGAAGTTAGGAGTGATTTTATGTATGTTTGTAATCTAATCTACTCTCTCAATTTACAAAACGAATTTTCCTTTTTTAGATCTTCCTTTATCAAGTAATTTCTCTGCGACTCCTTTCTCGCCCAAATATTTCACGAAAATTTAATATATTTCTATATATACTTAGTATTATACCTCATTTAATGAATATTATACATATTTAGTAATCAATCAATACATTCATATTGATCAGTCAGATATTACTAAGAAAGCCTATCATTCAGCTCATTATCGGAATTGAGAAGGTTTCTTCAACTCTACCTACAAGCCGACACCTACTTTGACTTAATTTGAAAATTTTCCGTTAAAATCTTGACTCTTTACATTGAAAACTAAATAGGACACCCCTAACATTTAAAGCTAATAATTTTCTATGAAACAAGATCGTCTTCTCTAAGGTTTTTCTCTGAAATATCTAGTCTCTAAAAATTTTAGAAATCTGAATGTCAAGTTCGGAAAAAAAATTGCACTATACCTACTTTGTATTTTTCATAATGAAAGAACGAGAAATTAAAGCTAAACTGGTTCAAGTCTTTATAAATATTGTTATTATATTATCTTAGTAAGAATGCTCAAAAATACAGAACTTTAAACATAAGAACTCCTTACAGTCTCTTTGCATCCAGCATTCAACATAATTAGAGAAAAATCATTGCTAGACGCAGTGATGTTGCTTTAGCGACTTTTAATTAAATAACTACAGTATTTTATTAAAATCAACGCATAATATTCTCAGTAACAATTAAAATGTTAATTATTTCCCACTAAACTATAAATGGAAGAAGGATTTCAATGAATTATAATGATTCGCATAAATATAATCTGTGGTCATTCTGTTAGGCTGAACGAGTATGTTTCCTGTGCTAGTCAGCTATTGTCTGTGGTTGCTGCTAAAAATAAATGACCTATTCATATTGTTTTTAGTTTTAACTCGTCAAAGGAAAGAAAGGAATATAAACTTGTATTTTAAAACTAATATTATATGTATCTTTTATGATACAGACTATGCACTATGACTCTACATTTATGAAATTCCTTTCTTATACTTTGTAAAACATAATATTTATAAAAACATAATTTTCTTGTAAATTTATCTATCAGATAGCTATTCGTAATCAGTGAAATCATGTCATTACTTGACGAACCAATTCAAGTTTTTTTTTTATGACAGCCAGGCCTGATGCCTATCTCCATTCCATCGAAAAAAAATGAATGAAACTTTTAAAGAGCAATGGTATTTATAATACTCGTAATAAGAAATCAGCTTACTATGTATTGTAGATAAAAAATGGACAGAACGCTACCATAAATGGAAATTTATTTAAAATCCGTGCAGCATTTTAGCAACTTGAAACATTTAAAAATACATTTTCTAGTTTCTTGCTGACAGGTAAATGACCGCGTTAAAATAATTATATAATAATTCCAAATTAAGTTAAAATTGTACAAGAATAAACTCAATTATATTAATTTGGCACTCGGAGTAACTTGCTAAAATCCTTTGCAGACGATTGACCTCTGCGAAATCTTATAAGCGACCTCTAAGAATCTTATTAGCCGCAGCGTCTCATAAATATGTCCGAATGATGTTATAAAACAAACAAAATTTAACAACAAACACATACATTTTACATAAAACATGTCTTGACAAAATGCGACGAAAATTAACGTAAAAATAAAGGTCTTAAGAACTGAGTCAGGTACAACAAATGGTAGTTCTGGTTAAATGGCTGAGTCACCGGCTGGACCTCCGTCATTATGTGCGTCTGGAACTAACGTCATTGTTCCTACAAGGCTCTATGGAAAGTCCATACGCCCCATGTAGAGTCACAGACCTTAATATGTGCGTCAACGAGAGTTAGGACAAACATGTTTAAGTTAATGCTTGAAGTTACTTCGAATGTAAAGCCTACGGAATGTTTTGTTTCCAGCTCATAACTCGCAACTTTTACGAAACATTGAACGTTTTCTAGAACAGTTTCGCGTGTTATTGCGTAGGATATAATAAGCAGATTATTAACGAGCAGCAATACCAAAGCTACTCGATTGCGTTTCACTTTAATTTGAAATCTAACACGATGAATTCTTTGTGTTCACTTCAACAATTAGACGCATTCCTGTGAGTCATCCACCCGAGACTCGTATTTTTATTGGCTGTTTGCATTATTATATCTCGACAAAGATATATTTACTTGAATTTGCACGCAATCGGTACTCTATCGGACGCTACATACAGTCCAGTTTTGCGCCGCGGCGGATTTCGCGAGGCTATCGCCGCGAAGCCGCCTCGCACTCGAAAGTAAAGCAATAAATGTTTCGAAATCACCTTGGTAAAGACGCCGGTGGATAATATCAACGCGTCCGTCTGACGTCACGCAAATTTCGTCTAGCAAACATTAGGAGTAATTGTAGTAGGAAACAAATGAGGCCGTACATCATTTACCTATGACGCGGAGTGGCCGCGCGGCGACGTCGGCGACCTCCTCCGACACGCCGCTATTATACATTTTTTGCGACAAATCTCCTCATTTTAGTCGTGAACACACTTTTTGCGTCCGTTCCTCTGAAAATGTTCGTCATATCACAGACCGTCGCACGGGTCGCCGGGCCGGACAGGAAAACGGCGCCGGCGGTCGGCTGTCGAAAAACATGCGAAAACCAGTTTGAGCTGCTTTTGTTCATATCTTTAGGGAGTTCGATGACCAATGCAAATGTACGTGTGCGATTTTAGGTGCGAGGGTGGTGCGGGTGGTGCGGGCGCGGGGCGGCGGCGCAGGGTGCGCGAGGGCGGGGCGTGCAGCCTGCAGCGGTCGACAACCGGCGCCGTGATTAACGCGTGACTCACCGCCACTCTCCACTCTTTGTCTCCGGCTACTCACCTGCACCACGTGCTGGCCGCACTCCTCCCCACGTGTCGCACTGGGCGCAGCGGTCGCCTCCGGCGCGAAGATGACCGCCGACACGGTAAGTGTACTCCAACAAGCGCCTGGAACCATCATCACCAGAGCACCTGATGAAGTACAATGGGCGTGCGGCGGTGTGGTTGCGGGACTGCTGCGGGCTCGGCTGTGGCCGGGCGGCTGCGACGCGCGCTACTTCAGGTACCTGACTCGAGAGCACAGCCCCGGCGCCGGAGTAGCGCGCGCCGCCGTCGCCTGCTCCTATTTATAGCGCGTGTCGCGGGCGCCGAGCGCGGAGAGCGTGCGGCTCGGCGGCCGGTCGGGAGTCGACTGCAGCTCCGAGCCGGCGGCACGTCCCCCGCGCGTCCCCAGACGTCAGCTGACCGCGGCTGCACCGGCCCTGACATTGGCGGGCGCGCCGGCGCGCGGGGGGCGAGGTCGCTGACCCCGCCCGCGGAAGCCTCCTCGCGAATCTGACGCGGCGCCCCCCTCCCCGCCGCGCCGCCCCGCCGCCCGCACCCGCCTCGCGCGCCACCGACACAGCTCTCACATTCACCAAGTTTGGCTGTTGAATGATTTTCGACTTACTGGGATGCTGTGATTCGTTCGGTCCTTTTTGCAAGCTCTATTGTTTCATGAGACGCTGAAAAGATCTCGAGCACATAGTAAAAACATCAAAAATGAGTGTCGACCTACCCTGCGGGATCAGCTGACGCATAGTCACAATTAGTAGCACTCATGACAGATAGTACGATATCAGATTACTCGGTGGAATCACGCAGTTCCAAAGATTCATGATTGACGTCATGTGTTTTGCTGAAAGTCCTTTAGTCACCTTGTTCCATGTCACCCTGCTAGAGTCAAAGTTAATCAAACATACAAAGTAGACAACGTTACATTTTATGACTCTACCATGACGCACCTTTTACCTATGATATGATATATACGGCAGCTGTAACTAAGGGAACCAAATAGAGGATCTTCAAAAGAAACAAGCATACTTTTATCACGCGCCAGTCTAAAGGTTGAGGACATTAATTGCCTCAGCAATTAAGTTATTACCCTCAATCAGAGGAGATCATCCTACTTTTAAACCTCAACAAGAAGTTACCTTCTTCAATCTGTGTGTGTGGACTCTACATCATTAAACATTATAGAAGGCAAATGCATTTCATCGAGTCTACTCTATAGCAAGGTATTAAACATCCAGTCTTAAGTCAGCGTCCCAATTGTCCAATGATGAAAAGTTATTACGAATTTGCGACAATGTGTACACACGACGCAACTCTGTAGACATACCATAATATTTACGTTCACCATCAAAATACAATGTTAGTGTTCTCGAGTTGATTAAACTCAGTTGAGAAGGTGTTTGTCCTCGTAATGTCATCACTCAACGATCAGTGAGTTTATGGCTTACTAGCTTTTGCCTGCAACTTCGTCCGCGTCGTTTGGGACTTAGGACAGAATTCTCATAACTTTCATCCCCTTGGTGGTAAAATCGATCAAAATCCTTTCTTATCAGATGCCTACGTCTGCCTGCATGCCAAATTCAGCCCGATCCATCCAGTGATTTGAGCTGTCCGTTGATAGACCATTGTTCAGACACCTTTGAGTGAATATACCTATATTTACATTGGTACGGTCCTTCGTTGGTTAGTAGAATTGGAGCTGAGCGTCTTCGTGCTTCAGAAGGCATACTGCTTGTCCCGTTTATTGTTAAATAACATATCCATTCTTGAGGGTTTGAGAATAATGGTTTTGTTGATGACAATTCCTGCATCTACTTTGATGAAGTTACCGCTTGGATTTGATCGAGATTTTCTATTAAGAATGATAGTGACCAGAACTTGATCTTCTTTCGCATTGTGTTCTATCTTGTTGTCTGTTTTTGAGTAACTGGTATTATATAATTTAATGTGATCATTCGACTTCAACCCAGAAATGTAGGTTAGTACAGCTGCATAAATTGATAGCAAATCTATACTTTCTGAAACTTAGGAATGCGATTGAAAAACATCCTTCTGCGGCAATGAGTGAGCACGAGTTTTCTTAATTTCGAGTAATAACATCATTGAAGTTTTCCAAAAGCCTTTTATGACATCGCATAGGCCATTAAACTTTGACGTATTTTATGGCAAATATTCCTTATCTTTTGTTTATTATCGTGTTTGTCTTTGAGGGCCAATTTCCATCAGGATGATGACGCAAATGTTTGAATAGTAAAATATATGGAGCATGGTCGTTCTCACCAAAGACTCATTACTGGTAGATGTTAAACTTATTGTGCCAATAGTTACCGACATATTTCCATTTATAGTTATCTGCTTACCTGTAATTGCTGCAGAAAAAAATATAAAAGAAAGTTCCATTGCAGGCTCTGTAATAGATTTTAAGACATACTTTTTTTAAGCATTAATTTCCCACTGCTGGGCAAGGGTCTCTTCCCAAACGAGAGAGGAATTAGGCCTTGAGGCTACTACGACATATTATATAGACCTTAGACCTCATTATAGTAACCCAAAAGTATAAGTATTAAACGAAAGAATATTTTCTAATTACATGGCTAAAATTCTTTCCCATATGATTAACGCCATTGCCATATAAATGATACAGTGAAACTGCGTCTACGCATTTGGAATTCCCATTTCTTGATAGTTTGTATTAGTATGAAATTTATTTGCAAACGGTGCTTGATTAACGTCAGCGTTGTCATCAAAATTATCTCGTCGACGTAATATTTCCTACCTAACATTGTTATCAGTTGTAAAATATTGTGCACGCATTCTGCAAGGTTATTGAACGTAAAATTTTGTTCACAGATTAATATATTGTAGTGGCCAAGTTATTAACAAAAACAAATTATAGTTTTGCTGCCTCTGTGGCACGGTCGGTGGTATAGCTGACTGCTGATCATGAGGGGTTCGATTCCCGAGTCGGGCAAAACACAATTGCACTTTTTTTAATTTGTGTTAAAATATATTATTATTTCTTAATTGTAGCCCGAAATTTGGTAGTGTGCCCGATAATTGGCAGTAGGCTCGCCCCCTATTACATGGGACTGACACTGTTAAAGCGAAATGAGGGTGAATTTGATACTCTTCTGCTTAAGCCTTTGGATATAATGGTCGTGATATTATGTATGTACCAATGTACTATTTTTTCTTCCGATAAATAAAAAGTTGTATTGGCCGAAAAGTTTACCAAAAAAACAGTTACTCTTATTAACTGGTGACATGAGTTACTGACATTTTTACTATGGATTTTTAATTGTTTGGCGCATTCTAACCAGTGCGGTGTAGATTTTCTTGGAAAGATTATCGAGATAAGTCGACGTTGTTTGTATTTCATAAAGATTATCTCAGTAAATAATCATTACGCGTTGTGTATCTGAGTTTGACTTGAAGTTAATGCGTTGTTTGATGTGTTCATATATTTCTTTCTTTGGTTACTTTAACCTCAAAGTTGCTCTGTATAGTCTTTGGTCCGTGGCAGTTCTTAAATTAATCGCTTTTATAAATGTAGAGCCATCAAATGATGATCTATAAAACTAGCTTAACTTTGAAACCTTGCATACCTATCTGATCCCTATCTGGTCTCCAACCTGCACTTGTCTAGCGTGGTGACTTTAAACCCCATCTTTTCCTTGAGGCGGCTGTATTTTACTAGCATGGTAAACTCTACCTTGAGGAGATTGGAGGTACATCGAGAAGGTTCTCATACTCCTTGCTTGTCCATGATATATTATGACTGATGATCAGCAACAACAGTTGGGCTTCCATGCAAAACAGGTAGTTTTAGTTTTGGACCACTATGCAAGACAAATTTTAATTAATTTCAAAGCAGCAAATCTATCACAGTTCTCAAGAAAAATACTTGAATACTTACAGAATGAGCCCTTGACAACAGAGAAGAGAGTAGCGGTGGCACGTATGAAGTCACCTTGAGTGTCGAGGTCGTGGGTTCGGATCGGTGACGAGACAAGGGCGCAGCGATGACCCCGCGTCTTTTTACAACCCCCAACAGAGGGCGCAGACCTTTGCAGGGCTTTCACTTTGTATTCAAGATATTTTAATGTAGATCTTGTATCTAATTATTCTATTTCTTTTAAAGGGTGATTAAAATTTTTCTAATTGTGGGGTCTTGGGCTCAGTTCCTGGGTCGGTGTATACTACATTATATTAGGTACTTTCAGTTGTATCTCGGAGTTTTTACACTGTAATAAAGTATATATATTATTATGATCAACAGTCGCTAATATTGCCGCTTGATTCATGAAAACAGTTTCCGTTTCTATTACTCTGATGCATGTTCAAATTTTGCACATTATTTGCATTGATTTTACAAATGATCGTTAGATGTTAAGGTATTTCAATTACTAGCTAGATATTATATCTATAAAGAGCTCATTTCGGAAAATAACAGCAGCAGCGTATGTTAAGTTCGGGTGAATTGAAATGTTTTTTGTTCCTCCTTCCTCCTGTTGTTTGATCTAAAATTTGATTTAAATGAGTCTCGTTACCCGTAAGTAAGTAACGCATAAACAACTATAGTCCCACTAACTAACACCTAAAAAGTGAAATATAATACAATAATGTCCACAGAAAATCTTCACAGCCCTGTGTTTATTTGATATTTGTTTTATTGTTGTTGAATAATGAACGCGAATCCTTTGTCTGTCGTGAATTATAGCCGATTATTTGGCAGGATAACAATTTTGTTAAAAGCGTACTTCGACGACCTCTAACACTTATTTATTGTGCATTTGACTTTACTAATTTGACTATGGTAGAGTTAATAAATACTAAGTAAATAACGTTGCTTTTTTGCTGTATATTTTGGATTACAGGCCATCATTTGTAGCCCCTCAAGACCAGTGAATCTACAGAACTAGCTAAGCTGAACATAGAGATAAAAAAGCTGCTTCATTATATTAGATTATGAGGGTTAGGTCACTACTCTGGCCTGGTACAGGTTAGTGACTTTATTTTATTTTATTTATCTAAATCCTTCCTCAAAAATTCTAAGACTAGAATCGACCACTGCGGCTCCTAATTAGATCACCGTTAAGTATATCACATAATTAATGATTAGTTATGCCTATGGATTCAAACCCTTAATCAACTATTTCTCATAAACCATACAAAATTTGGTCAAGGAGGAGCTCGTGACTTAGTTTACAACAGCCGCACGGATCGATCTCTGAGATTAAGCTACGCTTGCCGAGGTTGTTCCGTGGATGGGTGACCATCTTATACATATCGAGTTCCTCCGTGTTTCGGAAGGCACGTTAAATTGTGGGTCCCGGCTGTCATTTTCGAAGATCTTTGACAGTCGTTACAGTAGTCAGAAGCTTGAAAGTCTGACAACCCGTCTTACCGAAGGGTATCGTGTTTAATACCCAAGTAACTGGGTTGTGGAGGTCAGATAGGCAGTCGCTCCATGTAAAACACTGGTATCCAGCTGCATCCGGTGGGACTGGAAGCCGACTCCAACATAATTTAGAACAAAAGGCTAAGCGAATATTGTATAACATTACATTTCCCAATATTGAACTTATATTAAACCAGTTAACCACCGAGTAAATAACAATAACAGCGTAAGGCATGCACAAATAATAAATTTGTGCACTAGAAAGTACAGAGCGGCTACTTTCTAAGTTTTTTTAGTGAATCGACACGTTTTAATTGGTATCGTGTAATACGCGAAGCATGAGTGCTGTGGATGATAGCAATGGAAAACTGGAACGCTATTTATTTCTGTTTGTTAGTAATGCTTCTACGAAAACGGATCTACAGAATATAAATAAAAGGCAAATACTAGATTAACCCTCTTATTCATAAACACACTATAAACTTATTTTAGTTAAAAAGCTACTATAATATGTTTTCTCTTTTTCATTTCGCTAAGAAGTGAAAGAAACAAAACACTTTATAAACCTTTCATAACTTCATATATTTCTATAAATAAAAGGGTAAGTAAGTATTTAAATTAGTATTGTATAAGAATATTGTTTAAGGTTAAGTCGATCCGAATAAAAAGCTTATTAGCGATGCTTCTACACTGCGAATGATTTTTTATGTTATCAGTCTTTAGAAAGAAATACCCATTACTGTCCCACCTGTCCTCTCCAGAATGAGGGATAGGTTAGGCCTTGAGTCCATCATGCTGGCGAAATGCGGGTTGAAGACTGTGCATTCCTTCAAGAAAGATTCAGAAAAGAAATTCCTGTGTAAGTTTCTTTTGAAAATTTTGTTTGCACACCTATTCGATTCAACATTAATCGGCCTAGCCGAGCGGCAAAACCGAATAATAGATGAATTTTCAGCAAAAATGCAACTGAATATCGACGCACCTGACATGTGCGTCAATATTCAGTTGCAATGGTTCTGTGATAACTTTCTTCAAACCCATGATTTCGCGATTGCAAATCAAATCTACTAACTTATCATTGGGCTACAACCCTACCAACTAACAAACTGTTATATTTGCAGCACGTGAAAATAATCTGTACGAAGTCGTGTGAGGTCGATAGTGTAGTATATAATCTTAGCATATCGCAAATTTTAGATAAACGTCATGGCCTACAATCTCGTGTCCGCTAATCTTAGTTTATTCACCGATAACATGTAAATCAGTATCGAATACTGTAACAGTTGGTATTTTTAGATTCGCTGACTTACATAACTCTTTCTGATTCAGTTCCATTTACAGACGTATTGGGGACAGAAAGTAGTCTAGTTTCGATCCTGGGTCTGTATATCTTTCTGCAATTTTTTATGAAAACCGCTATAGCAGATTCGCCAGGAAAGAGCATAGAATACAAAGATACAGAGATTGGAATGAATAATATTAGTGTAGATGCCCAAGAGAAAAATGTTTTACCAAAGTTACATAGATATATGGGGGACGCAATATTGTTTTATTTTGTCGGTTAAAATCTGTCGTTGTAATGCAATTAATCTATGTATTTATAGGCAGGCTTTACCTTTCATCGAATATTTATAATTGAAACGGCCCTTTATCTTCTCTTGGTAACCATAACCAGCCCCAAGATTTCACTCAATTTCTTCGAGAAAGTCTATTTTAAAACCCGATATACAAGGCCGACATATCGCAACATTACATATTTAGGCTTGTGTGTTAATAAGTGATTTAAACCAAAGACCTTGGGCCGGCGAGTTCGTTGGCACGAGGGCAATTAAAGTGATACGTAAAACGTTCATAGCTAATGAGAGTTGATAATGATTTGCTTAATACGTATACAAAATATCACGACTGTTATACCCGAAGGTGTAGGCAGATGTACGAAAAACATCCACGTTTCGCCGTCAACAATGTTAGATCCATGTAATATGGGGCCGAGCCTATTGCTCTATACCGGGCACGCTACCAAACTCCGGACTTAAAATCTCATACAGATAAAATAAAACTGGCCAGGTTTATTTATGAACATTTTTAGTATTTGTTGTTAAAGCGGCAACGGAAATACATAATTTGTGGAAATTTCTTAGCTTCCTAGCTATTGCGGTTTATAAATAAATAAATATAAATAAACATAATACTTTGGGAATCGAACCCAGGACCTCGTAGATAGCAGTCGGATGCACTACTGACCGCGCGACGGAGACAATGATGTTTTACTTAATATGAATAAAAAAAGGTGATAATAATTGCGAGAGGGAAGTGTGCTGTCTGTTTTACTCTAAATGTGCAATATCTATGCTTACAGCGTTTAAAGATACTGTGACCTTTCGTTCATTGTAAATTGTAGCCAAGGTTTGTTAAGGGTAATGTGAATTTCTATCTTTTTTGACATATTACTGGCCTGCAGGGCAAGAGTTTGTTTTAAAAAAAGGGGAGCCATACCCGTGTCACCACTGAGAAAGCGGAGATGTATGATCAGATGTTCAATCTATACCGATATTTATTTATTTATAGCCCTCTTGCATTAATAATTCATATTCAACACTGTAGTCTACATCAGAATCTCTGCGCAGAATGCTACTTTTCGGGATATTTTTTGATTTATTTCTTATCTTAAGCCTAGACCATATAATAAATTGATCATTGTCTGCCACAAAATCAATGGCCGACACACATTCAGAGTCAGCATCTTAGATAATATCACGACAAAGTAGTGTAACTTAAGAATCACGAATACAATTCCGACACCCATCTTATTCCACACCTCGGTAACGTTGCTTAACCTCGTGACGGTTGTTCTCACAAAAAACGGGCAAAACAATAAGTAGATTATAACGAGGTCATTAAGTACAAGTAATTGACATATTTGTGTGTGTTATGGCTTATGGGTTATGCTCCGATGCGTTTGGATGGTTTCATGTATGTATGTATGTATGTATGGAGCCATAATGATAGCCGTAAAATAACTTGCGTTTAGAAACTTTTTTAAAACAAACAATAATTATAAATGTCGATGTTTGTCTGTCACGCTCTACTGGCTTAACTGCTGGCCCGATTTTGATGAAATATTATGAAAATGGAGGTTCTGTATGACAAGATGTATGGATGTGAATGATGCAAGGGAAGTTTCTAAGGATCGTACCTACCAAGTGGTGTCCTCTGCCTACCCCTATGAGAAGAAGGCGTGATTCTATGTATGTATTTCAATTGAATGTAGTTGTAGGTATGTAATTGAATGTTTTAAGAAAATAAAATAATTTATTCATTTGAGTCAAATGATACAGAGAGTGAATTTCTTGCCAGTTCAGTAGGTAGGGCCAATGAGAAGAGCTGGCAAGAAACTCCTGACCATTTTTTTATCGCTAGCTGCATGGTTTTTTTACACCCGGGCTAAATTTCTATAAAAATTTAACCCAATAAATAGATGATGAAAATTAGCGCGTGTGGAGTCGTGCAGGTCTGCTGATTTTACAAAAAAAGTGTCTGTATTATTTGTACAGTAATTGTAGTAGTACCTCATTAATATTTTTATTTTTCTTTTGGAAAATGTTTAGTAGAAATGAGGTGACACGTGTATGGTAACATCGTGGTAGCTTACCTTATATGGACTATATTACTATGAACAAAAAAATCGCGAATTTAAATTTGTTCGCTTGTCGTTAACTTCGTTTCTGTTGTTTTTTAGACACGAAAAGGCTATGCCACAGATATGGTTTAAGATATTCTGAATAGTTGTACAGTATTTTGTTTTTAACACCCATATTAATATATTCAGTTTCAAAATTCTAGTCAAATCGAATTGTCAGAGCGTGAAACAAACTTCCAAAGAATGTAGTCGATGCTGAAATTGTCAATCAATTCAAAAATAGACTAGACAAATATTTATTTAATTAATGATTACAGCATAGTGAATTACCAGGATACAGGCATTAAACAGTTGTATACAACTGCATGCCAGCTAATAAAAAAATAAAAAAAATATATTAAAAGTGACCAAACACTGTACTAATCAGAGCTTACACAACGTTTATTAGTAAGACATTAACCCCCGGTTTCTGAGTACATTTAGCGGTAGTTTATCTATTCAATAGCGTTTTTTTTTGTAAGAGTTTTGACGCAATTGAATAGATAAACTACCGCTTAATGTATCTCAGAAACCGGGGGTTAATGTATTTTAGGGATAAAGTGATAAAATAAAATTACAATCATAACCACTCATTTATTATATTCATTCAAAATATTTACATTTTACAATTGATCCATCATTTATATGTAACAAAAAATATTCTTAAAATTAATAAACACATTCTCAATTATCATCAAAGTAAAGTATTAATTAAACATTATATTTTAAAATAAAAAATATTATCTAGAATAAAATTGTCCTATTAAATTTAAATACAATTAACTAGCTAATTCAATATTTACAAATTACCTAAGAATAAAAATTATTGCCAAGATAAAAGCATTTTGCTGAAAATGTAATTTTCAGAACAGATTTGTTCATGATTATAAAAAATACATTATTATGACATGAAAATTATCACCTAATGAAGAAGACTTTTATTAAGATATTATTGCTATGTGGGAAATATTATTTAATTTATATAAATAAAATCAATCACCGAAATGTAGGCGCATAACTTTTAAACAAAACTAAATTGGTTATATTTTTTTAATATGTTTGCAACTATTGGGACAAGGTTTGTATGGGATCGATGGGATCAATATTCCCACGAATGGCATTTACGGAAAAAAATTAAAATTGTACTATAACCGGACGAAGTCGGGCTAGACCGCTAGTTATTTAAAAACACTACATAAATTACATCAATATTTAGTAACATTTTCTTTCTATTTGGGAATTTTAAAACTTTTACGACCACTCACACCGGCTAGAATTGCGTATACGCACGCTAAACATTCACTATATTCTAACGACATCTATCGGATTTTAAAGGAAACTAGATGAACCAAACTACTTCCTTTATTAAAGGCCTTAAGGGTAACTGTTAGATAAACTATCCGTTAGATAAAGTGATAGCAAATGTCAAAGGACTGTCAAAATGTCATCTGATTACCTTAATCGATACTCATTTAGAGGTCTTGAAACTAAGTGATTTAAGACCTCTCAGATTTGATTTCTTGTTTGTATGTTTCTTTGTCATTAATATAACTGAAGACCTATCTCAGATTTAAATGTAAATTGATTACAATAACAGTGTACAAAAATCAATTGCGGACGATTATTTAATTTAGGATCATCACAAAAATCAAGGTTCATATTTAAATCCGTCGTAGATTTCATAGTAATCCATTCCATCATAGTTTAGTAGGAAGGACTATGGAATTTAACCTCTAATATATGTGTTCGTAAATATTATACTGTACTAAGCAAATTGATAGCACAATTTAATCTAAGTACAAGTGCGTTTAAAACAGTGAATGAGATAACAATAGCTACTCATTTCATAATGTACATTATAAATTAACTATATTTAATTAGGAGGCATTTACATAAACACGTGATTTATATCAGGTATATAGTATATATAACTTTAGTAAGGAAAATGTACTTTATTATGCTTATTTTTATATAAAATGTACGTAATAGTATAGTTGTATGAATGATTATAGGAAGGTATTACTTATGATATAAGTCGTTTAAAAACGCAAAATTTACACCATGGAAGAAACTTTCGCGTTGCATGATAACTAAAAGTTACTCAAATTGTTAATATATAATAGGATACGGCAATTAATGCGAACAAACCTGCGCTGAAACGTTAGGCATTTTTCGTAAACGTTAACGTGGCATTTCAAGGTAAAATTCGTGTTAGCATTAATTCCCGTATCTATCTCTATCTCTTATTCATAAAAATATATGAAGCTGTGTCAGACTTATAAAGTGTTTTGTTTCTTTCACTCCTTATCGAAATGAAAGAGAGAAAACATATTATAGTAGCTTTTTAACTAAACTAGTTTTATTGTGTGTTTATGAATAAGAGGGTAACAGTTTGAGTTACTTTTTATCTCGCTTATGGTTCAATAAGAGTTGAAATTATACGAATTGTCCGAAGACAAAATATATAAATTTTACGAAAATTATAGTTATAGAAATGTACAAAGAGGAAGACCTTAGGATCTTTCAACATGATAGTTTAAGTAAAATTGGCCACTATGACTAATTATATTATTTTAAAGGAGGGCTTTCGCAAACCATTGTTAACTGCAGACCGCAGACGACAGTCGCAGTTGACGTCATTACTATAGACTTCTAAAAGAGAAAAGGTGCGCGTAGCCAGTTGCGGTTAAGCAAACCTGGGCGCCGTCATTCCATAGATGGGGATGGTATTGGTATTTGAACTGGGCGTCTCCGTGCTACGGAGGGCACGTAAAAAGTCGGTCCCGGTTGTTGTCAATTAAGATTACAGTCGTAAGCCACATCAAAGGCGTTTCGGGGGACTTGACGACTTTGACACTAGGTTGACCACTAACCGTACAATTAGTAGTATATAGTCGTAATAGAGATTTGACTGCAACCGTTTCTTGACTGCAGTCAGGATGCAGTCGTTAGCAGATTCCTCCTTTCAGCGGGTTTAAACGAGGAAGAATAAGTAATAAATAATTGGCTAAAAAATAAATTTATAATATTATAGGCTATTGATTATTTTCAAAAGAAATCATTATTAAACGATTTTTAAAACGAATAGTGTGAATTATTTACACAATTGAATTAAAATAATATAAATAAATAACAATTAAAGACAGTACTAAAGCTACATTTAGAAATCATTTTTCTTCTTGTCAAAATACACAATATTTTAGATCAAATTTGACAAATATACAAAAAAAGTTTTTATTAATTTGAATATGATAAGTACATAACAAGCTCTATTTTACAATGCATGATAACAAGTGCGGAAAGCATTTAATGAAACTATGGTTAAGTATTTACCCTCTTATTCATAAACACACTATAAACCTATTTTAGTTAAAAAACAACTATAATATGTTTTCTCTTTTTCATTTCGCTAAGGAGTGAAAGAAACAAAACTCTTTATAAGCCGTTCATAACTTCATATATTTTTTATGAATATTTCTTAACGGTCAAAATTACAAATTGCTCGACCTAGGAATCGAACCCTAGAGTTTGGTGTCATATGGAAGGCATTTAAGAGACTATAAGCTACTATCTAAATCCATTTTCTAACTATCAAAATGACAACTTGCCCGACCCAGCAATCGAACCCAGGACTTTACCATCAGCATTACAAGACATCCGACGTAAACTTAAAACTATCATAATTTTAATTTTTATACGAATTATATTAATTTATTAATTATTTAATTGACATTACTGACTTGTATAATTCTCTCAATTGAATGTTGTCTGAAATTTCAAGCTTTAACCATTAAAGCATGAACAATGATTAAATATAATTTACATTGAACTCTATACATATTTAAAAGCGCGATTACTTTAGTATCCATCTCCTTCGGTTTGCAAGACCAACGGTTAATTTTTTCATCAAAAGTAACAGCCAAAGTATAAGAGTAAATTAATAATTACAGTCGAATTTTTTCGACATATTTAAATGTCGAAAAGCTGTGATAGCCGAGTGGTATAAGTTGGTATCCCCCACGCAAGTGGTCACAGGTTCGAACCCAAAGCAACACACCAATTACTTTTCAATGTTATGTGTGTATTAGAAATAATTATTATTATCATTTGTTCTGACAGTAAAGAAAAACATCGTGATGCAACCTTGTATGCCTGAGAGTTCTTTAGGACAGTTCTTGAAGGTATGCAAAGTCCCCAACCCGCAATTGGCCAGCGTGGTGGACTCAAGACCCTTGCCCCGCAGTGGGACATTAATGGGTTAAATTTATTTATTTCTATTACTTAATTGTAATTTTTACTTTGGCTGTTACTTTTGATGAAGAAACTGACCGTATGACAATATTAGCTCTTATATTAAAGCTTAAATACGAACCGTTTTTTATATAAATATGTATATAAACATTAAATAACAATATTTCGATGTAAACGTATCAAAAATACTTATATTGCATATTAATCTTGCGTCGCAATTAACAGTGCGCGAGGTACGTGTAGATATCAAATATTTATTTATTTATTGATATATTTTTCATTGATGGTGTATGGAGAAACTATCAACAAGTTAAACTAGCAACACATATTCGGTTCGGCAATATTTATCGAACAACAAAACCGACTCGACTAACCCCTGGTTTCCGAGTACATTTAGCGGTAGTTTATCTATTCGAACAGTTTTTTTTTAAGAGCTTAAACACTATCTTTTAATTATATACAACTCAAAGGTGACCGACTGAGTGACTGACAGTGATCAATCAACGCACAGCCCAAACCACTGGACGGATCGGGATGAAATTTGGCATGCAGGTAGATGTTATGACGTAGGCATCCGCTAAGAAAGGATTTTAACCAATTCTACCCCCAAGTGGATAAAATGAGGGATGAAAGTTTGAATAAAAATGTCCAAAGTCACAAACCACGCGGACGAAGTCGCGGGCAAAAGATAGATAAACCACCGCGAAATGTACCTCAGAAACTCGAGGATACTTGTTCGGCTTGTGCCGATCGGGTTCATCTACACTTCAGTTTAGTCGCCCGGCAATGCCGTTCAATGCCGAACCGAACATGTTTGTAGCAAACCTTAGGCTATATAAAACGACGCTCGACACTGCCGCGCCTGAATTTTTAAATCGAATTGATACGATCGGACCCTAAAGGAACTACCCGATCGGCACAAACCGAACAAGTGCAGTAATAAATTCAAGTCTGTTTTGTTGTTCGAAAAGTACTGCCGAACCGATCATGCCGAAATATGTGCAGCAAACCTTACAGTTAAGATAACTATAACATAACTGTAACTTGCATAAAAGTTATCAGATGGTCAATCGCCCTTTAAAGTATTGAAAAATTCTTATACTAACATGCGCAAGCGTAGAAGCGCAATATACTTGTTATAATCTTATAGCCCAGAATTGTCCCACTGTTGGGCTTGGGGTTAATGAAAGTCGTTAGGCCTTTATTTACTTCATAATTACTTAACTCACTAATCCCCGGTTTCTGGAGCACATTTAGCGATAGTTTATTTAATCAATAGCGTTTTTTTGTACGTTTAAACGCTATTGAGTAGATAAACTGCCGCTAAATGTACTCAGAAATCGGGCATTACTCAATATTATATAGTATCAATACTTAATAAATACTGTACAATTATATTCTTAATGTAATTTCACCCTTGACATTTAAGGAACATATTTACAAACCTTATTTTAATTATTGCTATTTGAAAATGCAAGGTTTTTTTTTAACTACAGTGCTTTATAAAAAGTTCTGCATAACAAAATGTGTCTTATTCATTCAATAATAAAGTAGAATTTACAAAAAGATATTTGTTAGCAAAGATTTAAAAAGTATTTGAAACACGCCGTATCTTAAACTATATAGAAATTCTAAGTAAACCTTAGAACATTGTCATTATTAAAAACTTAATTTTATACCACTATACTAGATTAATAAAACTGACTTATTCTTACAACGAACAAGTGCCGAACACACACGAATTTGCACGAAAACCTTTTACTCCAACCATGTCGATTCAAAATCCAAAAGTTCTATAACTGACCAACCGACATCGTAATGACGTCACAACGTTGGCACTAATTTAATACCTAAAGATGTAAACGCTCATTCATGTTTTTTAAAATCAAAAGTTTTATACATTGTCAAGTTAAAAAAAATCACTAACCTTACTCTATATGTACAAGAAAGACCACATTAAAAAAAACTCAAATAGTCTGAAAAACAAATTGACCTAAAAGTTCCGAATTCAAAACGCTCACATATTGACAAAGTTAGGTTGAACAACTGAAAGTGGTCACAATCATCTCACACTATTATTTAGTAGACCTAAAAAGTTATAAATTCAAAAACACATTTAAAATCTTAGATGTAACGAGGTCGCTATCACCTTCCACTATTATATACAGCCAGTAGACCTAAAAGTTCTTCAAAACACAACGCACAGTAGACCAGACCTAAAAAGTTCCGAAATTCAAAAAGCACTCACATATAAAAAGTCGGGTGTTAGCCGACACTGGTCAGAGTCAATACCGCCGGTGGTCCCTTAGAGCAGAGCCCGCGCGGCGCTGCTCGAGGGGCGCAGGTGTCTCCGCGGCGGGGCGGGGGCGCGGCGTCAGCGCGCCGGCGCCAGCGAGCCCCCGCCCCACCACCGCAGGCACAGCGGGTCCACGCAGCGCGCCCGCGCCGCGCGACGAGACACCTCTTCTAACACCTCCTGGATACACAACTCATGGTCAGAAAAGGGAAGAAAATCTAGTTATAACTTGACTAGAATTTGAGCAGTGATCTGATGATAACTCTTTCAAAGAAAAGTTAAGAAAAGAACAGAAGAATCTTATTATTGCCTGGGCAGAATTGAGGACCCGTATATCTATCTAGAAGACCGATAGTCTTCTCCCCAGTGTTAATTGTAGGTACAATGCAGCTTCAGCATGAAACGTCTCAACCATTACGAGGCATAACCAAGACCTACATTCTTAACATTACAGTCAAGACACATAATTAGGTACATAGTTCATCATTCAAAAGTTTCCAAATGACTGTCATTTCCTACCATACGATTAGAGCTTCAAACCAAAAACAATAAAACCAAGTAGAGTTTCCAGTTTCCACGTACCTGTTTCTTAAGCACAATATGTTTGCCCTTCCAATACTTCATTAGCCCTCTCTCCTGCAGCGTAGACACGATATCCGATGACGCTATCGCCAGGTCTTTGCTCAGATCCCTTATACACAGCGTAGGACCGGGAGCAGAACATAGCCTCTTGAGTAAGGCCTCCTTCCAGTACGACCTGTATGATATCAGTCCAAGGTCTGATAGTGGAGTCTCTGGAGAACCAACTTTGCCTTCTTCTTTGGTTAGGAGATAGCCTGGTGAAAGAATTAGGTTGTTGGTAAAAAAATATGAAAATGCAAGATTTAAAGATTACATTGAATCATTTGTGGGCGAGATGCTAAGTCCACAATTCGTATTTGCATGATGGACTAATTCCTAATTCCTATGGCAATAAGAGGGAACTGAAACCCAAAAGTGCGAAAGTAATAGGCAAGTGAAAAAAAGGTGGCGTAATTAAAAATTTTACGTCTGTCTTCTGGATAAAATCAAAGTAAAGTTCCTTTTTCAGAAGTGTATTACAAAAAACACTATTACATTTTGTAATACTCAAGAAAATAGTGATCTAATTGTTTCATTCACGAACATACTAATAGAAAATTTAAATTTCACATTAAGGGTAACGTGTTAAAATCGCCATCTGAACCCTTGTATGGCCTTATACCATAACTACTGACCCCATATTCTTAACGAATGTTGTCACGAACTCAGAAAAAAGCTCAGCAGTAATCATTAATTAAGTTTTTGCCAGCGCTGGTTACAAAACGAAGTATGTATAAAATATTAATTAAGTTGAAAGGAGCTGATTGAAAAATGTATGAAGAAACCTTTTTCTAGGTTAATTAGGTATCGTTCATTTAATATTTGTAAAGGTCTGAAACACCACAAAATTCTTTAGTTATTTCTCCACTACTACATAGTATAAAACAAAGTTGCTTTGGCATTTCTGTACCTATGTATGCTGTAATCTTAAAAACTAGACAACGGATTTTCATGGTGCGGTATTTTAAAAGATATTGTAATTCAAGAGGATGGTTTATGTGTATAAAATTGTGAAGGCTTTCGTCAATTTACTTATTAAACCGAACGAAGCAAGGGCAGGCCGCTAGTTATAGACTATTTAAGATGTACTATTAGTGATATAAATCTACATTTTGGACCTCAAAGTTAATGTATTAAAATAATTTACGTCGCGTCTTATCAAAAAGCGACGTGGAATATTATTTAAGGTGCAAGTAAACAACAAAGGACCTAAAACCCCGCCTTGGGGAACGCCATAGTTAATTAACTTGCAGAATTCCTCAAGGAGATATACAAAAGACCATTGTTTGCGCATAAATTGGTGGAAACGTAAGCTTTTTGTATGCAGTAGGTAGATATATAATAAATTAATTCTACTACTTTATACTTCGGTGAAAGCATCGTGAGGAAACCTTGCATGCTTAAAATTTGTTTAATATATTAATTGAGGGCATACAAGGTCCCCAACCCGCACTTGGCCAGCGTGGTCGACTCAAAGCCTAACCCCTCCTGTTTGGGATGAGATACTTGCCCTAGAGTGGGACAGTAATGGGTTAAAAATAATCTACTACGTTCAATGGCAGCAGATATGGAAATAATAATATGATAATAATGGCTGTTTGTCTTATGAGAGAAATGTATGCAAAAACTATGCAGCTTTGAACCTGAAAAGCATACATCTAACTTTGGTTCAGGAAACACGATTACGAATTTTGAGCCGCTATATTTTTCAAGGCAAGAAAACACCTCGCCACATGCAAGATTAGACTGGGCTGATCTTGCCTACTGAATATTTTAAGATTAGCAGACGAAAATTATCCGCCTAACGACTAAGTTAATACAAAAATAGTTTAAACAATGTCAGTTATGGATTATCCTTGGAAATTATGGAAAGCCGAACTATAGACGAGTTGAATGACGTAGTAACCCAAGATTTCGTGATCATCACTACGAAAATCATCCCCGGCAGTTATAAATTTAAAAAATAAGTTTAACCCATCAATGTCCCACTGTTGGGCAAGGGTCTCGTAATGAAGGATTAGTCAGGCCTCAAGTCCCCAGGCAGTTAAAAATACATAAGCAATTCCATGAAAAACATGTGTTTTTACTTATCGTTATAACTAATTCAAAAAGTTTTGACAATCCAGAACAAGCATCATAAATATTCCTTGACTAATTTCTAGTTTGAAATTTCTATTTGTGATGAACACGTTTCGCAGTTAGCGGTCACAAATGATGAATAAAATATACGTTTAAGTAAATATTCGACATGAGAACAATAATTAAGGTACCTATCAGAATAGTGTTCAGACAGAAGGACAAGGGGTGTCGAATTATACATGAAATAAGCTGCTTTGATCTTTTATGATAATTTGTTCGCACAAGAAATTAAGGTATTTAGTATGATGGATATGCTGATTTTAGTTGGTTGTGAAAATGTGTTAGTTTTATAGTTTTTTTTATCACTGCGTGGTATAAAACAATGTCACCCCTATCTATGCTTATCTTTTCGTAATAAACTCAAAAATAAATAGATAGATTTTCATGCAGTTTTTAACTTTAGGTAGTATGGTTCCCGAGTAAGGCTTCCTATTGTATAATTTGTTAAAGTTACTAAAAATATGATTTCTTAATTTATGTAAATAAAATATGCTTTTAGTTATTTGTAGCGAAATACAGTTTTTTAGATATTATGATTGTGTGAATGGAGTATTATTTAGGCAATTCTAGGCATTTTATTATTTAAAAATATACACTAGAATCTAGATAATTATGTAAAACGGCCCGCAATGCGTACCTAATTAGGATGGTCATATTTTTTTTACCATTACTGCAATTACAACAAAATAAAATTTCAACGCGTGAAATTTACTCGCAAACATTGAACAAAAAGAATCTCATTACGAAAACGAGTTTTACAAAAATAATGTTCAATTCTAACCGCCCAATAACAAAACAAAGTATGATATTCGAAAAGTTCAATTAATAAATTCCATTTACAAGCCACGAATAATTCTCATCCCATTCTGTACCCCACGAACGAATCGCACACACACGCACCGGCTTATCCTAGGTTAGTTATATCGCGGCAACCCTATTTACGTCTCACGGCGGGTCCGCTCGCCCCCCTCCCCCCGGCTGGCGAGTGGGGGAGTCTAGACGGTAGACCGATCTATACTGCAACGCATCGATCCGGGTCGGGTCGTCGCCCCGCCAGCCACGACCCTCCCAGGGGGACAAAACAAACCCTCACGCGGAGGGTTAACGCGTTGACCGTTCAGGTGTTGTACGATTTCGTATTGTGATGATGGACTTGGCTTTTTTTGACCGACGTGTGAAAAATTTTGAAATTTTACTGATGCTGGATAAAATTTTTGGTACTGTAGTTGTTAAATAAGGGTATAAATGTAAAGAATAAAGAGATGTAACATAATCCATATCAAAAAAATTATACAATATTTTAAAAACCAAATCGAATTCGAACTAAATGTCTTTTTGAAAATAATCGTAGTAACAAACCAAATCTTACGAACTTGGCTTAGCATACTCCATCTTATGCATCGAATACCTTTCATTAGATTGAACAAACTCAACAGTAGCTTATATACTATTTAAAGCATATAATATTATAGTCAGTAACCTATCTTATAAAGAAAACATGATTTCTCTATTACAACATAATATATAAAGACAAGCAAGAAACTACATTTTCCTTTACAAATCCTACATTACCCAACTAAAAAAAAATACATTTAAGTCTATGACACCCGTAAGTCGTAACCATTGACACTAAACTTTTTTTTCTCGTATTACGGCCGACATTGCGGCCTCATTCATAATTATAAGGGCGTTGTCACATTGCAGTGACATTGACACACGAGACTTCACAAGTTCAATGAACATTGAGAGGTTAAATTCTTAGCGATTTTTACAACACAATATCAAAAAGACTTAAGTCTTATACTGTTAGTATAGACTTGTGTCGTTTTTGTTCTAAGTCGTGTTTGAAGAAGGGTGCGGGCGAAATAAAATTCGCGTTGAATTCTATTTAAATAGTTAGTCCTTCACAGAGGTCAAGTGGTTGAGTGTTGTAAATATGGATGACTGGAAGGTGTGGCTCCTTTTGTTATTGATCATAAGAGATATTAGTTAAAGCTATTTTATAATAAGAATTTGATGCAGTAAAAAGTAAATTATTGTCGCTAAAATATTGATAGATAGAGTAAGTTAAATCAAACAGTCGTGTGGCGCTTTGCAGAAACAAAATAGGCAATCTCAAATAGATTTTTACTAATCGAAACTGTACTACCCTTCTAATGCAAAACACTATAAGTTTTAACCCTATAAGTGTTGATTTGCTCCAACTAACTGACAGTATATTCGATATATAATATTTTGATAATAATAAAAGTGTACTTACTGAAATCAATGAGCAGTCTTCCATAACCTTGTCTCTGGTAGGGCGGTAGCGTCAGGATGCACGACACGTTGTAATTTAGGAACGAATTCTTTTCCTGCACACACAATATAACACAAATTAATAAATAATATTAACATAGAAATGGCTGCAAAATATGAGATATTATGATTCCTAACCCATTATTTTTTACTGCTGGGCAAGTATCTTCTCTCGGATTGAGAAGGTTTGGACCTGGACCACATAAGGCAAACGTGTGTGTACACTAAACGCAGGCCAGACTACAGCCAGGATGCGTCACAATGTTTTCCTTCAACATTTTTACAATTGGAAAATGGTAGTAAACACTGTGTTAAAGCCTTTTAAATAAACGTTTTTTCGCTTTGATCAATTTTGGTTTAATTAAAACGAATAAATGAATTGATTTTTATTACACCACGTCTTTTGTTATATGAATAAGCTTTCAGTTTACCACTTATATTTAAATCCCATATAACAGAGGGTGAACCTTCTGCCATATAGCGGATAAGTCCTTTCTTCCATCAAGAATACTCCAGATTTTTGAAATACCCAATAAAATCTGTGAACGACATTCCTAAAGGTATTTAAAACAAATACAAATTAATTATTAAAAGCTCAAGCTTTCATCTCCACGTCTCGAATAATAGCGAATCATTTGCACGCATGACGTAAAACAAAAAAGAAGTTAGAACTTTTTTCTAAAGGCATCAGTAAAGAACGTCATAGAGCTTATAAATACAGGCTGGTTATAGTTGAAAGTTTAAAAATAAACGTTATGTGACGTAGGTATGACGCACATAACGCATTGAGGTATGTTTATTGTTTCATGTGTGGTATATAAAACGGAAATTATAAAAAATCGACCAAGTGCGAATAGGACTGGCGCACGAAGCGTTCCGTAGAAAAAAAAAACGAAATATACACGTTTATTGTATTTTTATTTTTCTTAATTTTGATTGCTTTTATTTGTTGTTAGGGGCTACGGAAATACATGATTTATGAAAATTTCAGCTTTTAAGCTATCACGGTTTATGAGATACAGCCTGGAGACAGATAAACAGACAGACAGACAGCGGAGGCTTAGTAATAGGGTTCCGTTTTACCCTTTGAGTACGGAACCATAAAAATGTTAGAACAATTTCGAATACTACACTAGATTTCATTCATTAGATTTTTCGATAGACTTGTTTTTTTGTAGTTTTTTCCTTATTTTCGTTTGACTGCGTTTGACTTGTAACGGTATCGTAAAATTACTATACCGGGAAGGCTGAAACTACACTGTTTTCTGTTACGTTCAGAACAAACAGGATACACGTGGCGGTGAGAAGCTTGCGTAACTGATATTATACAGATTTATAAGACTATATGTAATATGATTTACATGTTCAACAGTTTTATACTACACAGTTTAGCCTACCTACCTTACTTGGTTTAAGGTGTTTGAAATGTATTTCCCATAGTCTGAGTAACTCTCAAAAGATACGATGATGAAGGAATGATATATGATACTAAACTGAATCTCATAAATAAATGCAACCTTAAATACCTATAAAGTTAATAAACTACTAAAATCTCAAAGACACGAGACAAATCAAACAAAAGTCTTAAAAACAAACAATCAAACCTAATCACTTAAGAATCAAAGTACCCAGACAATTCTATATAAGTAATGCACATTTTAAGTTAAACTTTAAAGTTAGGAGCGCCTTAAATCCAGACGGGCCGTCCTGTCTGTCTGCAGCATCAGGTCATTGACCCGTGGGGGGGAGGGGGTAGACGGCGCGTCGAAAGGGAGGGGGGTTACCGAAACATTAAAAATAAAGTCTGACCTGTGTGTAAATATTATAAGCTTCTTAGTGCATTCGACTTGCCTGGAGATTTTCTTTAAAGTATCGGAGAAAATGTTTTGTATAGGGTCTTATTTCCGGTATGTTAGTTTTAAGATGTTATGGCGTGGCAGACTGTGAAAGGAATTAGTTTCCTATATTTATATACTAAGACCTCTTTTGTAGTATTCGGTTTTATTTAATTCTAGACAGATTTTTCATCTTTAGATAACGGCCGACAACTAAGGGCTATCTAGGAAAGGAAACACAACGCTACAGATGCCCGGGAGGAGCGAGATAAAAAATATTCAATATTAATAATAATAAATTACTTTCGACTGATTTTCAATACATTAATCAATAGAAATTGAAAACTAATCGTCGAATCAAATCTATCCCAACCTGCGGGCTTATCACGTATCTCAGTTGACAGTACGTCAAATTTATGGTCACTATTCAGTACATTACTTCTTTGACATGACGTGATAATCACTATATTCTAAGAGAGAAAACAATGTACAGCATAATGGCTTTCAAGCAAATGTCAAGTGAGATACGTAATAGCCCCCCCTGGAAAACGTTTGACAAAAAGAATCTCACAGGCATGAAAATACTTGTACCCAAAGATTAATATGATATATTGCTAAAAAAGAATATAAAGAGCTCGCTAAATCAAAGAGGGATTGTTCAAAAGGCACTTAACGATGACAAATAACATGAATTGCAGACTACGTGAAAGTACGACCATTATTTCAGTAATAAAAATATTGCACTTTGTTATTTTAGATTGACTTATTTATTTGGATATTTGTGAAAGTCAGACATATTTAAATAGGCAATGAAATAACAATTTGAACATGAACAGCTGTTTCAAAGATTTTGATTTTGTGTATTTATAAAACAATGAAAGCATCATAGAATTTGAACTAAGTACTACTAAATGCGCAATTAAGAATGATTTTTCGAATGAGCGCTAGTTCTTTATAGACTTGAGGTAGATCAGACTTCTTTAGAAAATTTTAAAATTATTTTAAGAAAAGGAGGTTTCGACAAACCACTCAAAATCATTATGATCACAAACGCAGTTTAATTTTCCAAAGACTTAGTCGTTTTAAACTATGTTTACTTTTCTAAACACTTAAATAAATACTCTTTACACACTTCTAGGACAATCTAGAACCTTCTATCGCAACACGAGACTACCAAAAAGCGAATCACCAAAAGTCCACCTCACAGTCTCCATATAATATACATATTGATCAATTACCCGCAGACAGGAGATGATACGGCAACAGAATTTGTACAAAAAGCCCTGTAGTCTGGCGGCTAGGGTTGCCACATAGCCGGGATTCCCGGAATTGTCCCGGAATTTTTCATATTATCCCATGACTAGTAATTTTACTTTGCTGTTAAAGGCCTTCGGGTGGCTTGAACAACTTTGACACTAGGTTGACCACTAACCATACGACGAATGAATAAACTACCTAACTTTGCTGTCTCGGAATGAAAAAATACTAGTTTACTAGGTGACCCGCGCAATTTCGCTTGCGTCACATAAGAGAGAATGGGTCATAATTTTCCCCGTTTTTGTAACATTTTTTTCTGGTACTCTGCTCCTATTGGTCATAGCGTGATGATATATAGATAAATGGGCTATCTAAGACAGAAATAATTTTTCAAATGGGACCAGTAGTTCATACACAAACAAACTCTTCAGCTTTATAATATTAGTATAGATTAACATAGTTAAGACACGGTTTTTTTGGTCATTAATACTTAGTGTAATCTCAGACCGGGGAGACTCTGATTCCTTTGGCCCCAGAAATGTCCAGAAATCTGGCTGGATTTGGCAACCCTACTGGCGGCTCGTACCGTGCACACGTAATGAATTCGCGCAATAATGTTAGATATAGTGCCCGTCGTCTAGACGTCTACCGGCGCTGTTTACATCGCTAAATTGTCACCCTTCAGGGCTGCCAATATTGGGAGGTTTGTTTCATGTGTGGTGATCAAAAATGTATGGTTGAATGTAAATTAGTTTGAAAAATTGGTTAAATATTTACAGATTGGTTGTGCTTAATATGTTTAGTGTGTTTAATAGCAATAACTCAGATTAGATTATAGTTCTATAGTTCAAATTACAGCTCATGAAGGGTTAAATCTGTTGTAACTTGTGCCAGTTTAGATGAAGTGAAATGTTTTACCTAATCAGTGGCAGTTTAGCTTGATGAAGCCATTTCACTATATGAGGTACTAAAATCCCTGTTGCTTCATTCATATTAACACACATTAAATATTAGAAAATAGTCTTTTATTTATGAACACAACCTATTTAATCAACATAGAAAAATGTTTTATTATCAAAGCTATATTACAACTTAAAATATTAATCAGAAATAATACTCGACAACCCTATCCAAAAAACATAGGCGGCAACATCAAGGGGTCGACAGCGGCAAATCAAAGGTCGATATTTGACAGACCATAACCTATACAACACACGTATACGATGACGTGATGTTGTGTGATAAAAACATTTTATTACATGGCGCATGAACAAATTACTGCATAAATAAGTTATCGTTTAGTTATGAAAATGGCAGAGCAAGGGATAGGGTTGGTAAGTGTGTGATATTGAGAAGTCTACAAAAATATTTGTTCATCTTTAAGTGCGTGTTAAATGTATGAATCGTTCTGTTTAACGCTTACGACTGAATCAACTTTGATTGGATATTTGGCAGCGTCATCATAATGTCTTATTTGCGGGAAAGTACTATTATTTTTTGTCCAATACAAGCAGCTGTATCCCCTGTCTTACAAACATGTAAGGCATAAAAAATAAAGGTCTTAAATATGAATATGAAAATATTGTGAGCTTTGTAACAAAAAAAATGGTATTATTCTGTCGTTATTATCTATATTATTATGCCAACTAGATTTCAGATTTTCTGAGCCAAACAGGAGAAATTTCCGACTGTCCATCATATCAAACACAGTACAAGCCGGATGCGCATACGCACGTGACGTTTGCGTGCTGGCTTGTCATGTTCCACCCCACACGCACGCCATGACATTAAGAAATATTACTTTAACTGACGCGTATTTGCATAATCTAATATTACACCGGACTCGAGGCCTATCTCCTCTAGTTCGGGAGAAGACCCTTGCCCAGCAGTGGTACAGTAAAAAAGAGTTAAAACCACATTTTTTTTTAAGTTTTCTATCTGTTACTATTACGATATACCTTTTAAAGAAAACTGCTATTCAAGTCAACATGATCGATTATTGTAACATAAATTGACGTTTTCAATAGCTGTAAATCAATGTTTTCTTATAAAGGCCTACACCTCTATAAAACTGATAGTACATTATGAGTCTCACCATTTTATTATATTACTTATAATTCATTATTTCCTTCTATGCATAAACAGTACTCACGAACATGGAATGTCAGATTGCACATAACTCCACAAACACATGCATTTCCAAACCCCAAACTTTCATCAGACATTCAACGTAAATAGCATCCCTTAATTAAATACCCCTAAAAACATTTCCAGACAATACAACGATGAGTTACTTTATACCCCGGATGTGGGGTGAACGACCTCTCTTACACAGACGTCTTGTATATAAGATGGGAAATTTTACAGACTGAGGTACGATCGATCAGTCTATGTTGTGTCTGGAGCTTTTTGTTCAACGTTATTAATTGTATAAGGCTTGTTGGGGGCTTTTGGAAGATTTGGGAAATGGTTGTTGATGGTACTTAGTTATTTTGTACATTGGGAAGGTAATTAGGACATAAGTAGGGAAATAAAGGGATCTAAAGATGGTACTTAAAGAACAGAATTTAAAATGGAAATATTTTTCCAAAGACTTACTACTACTACTGATACTTTTAAAACATCGTCTTTTTAACAAAAGTAGTTATCCAATAGTGTTTTTAAAGAAAACAAAAATCCTGAAATTTAAAAGTTAGTGTCTGAACATAAGACATTCATCGACACTAAATTAACGTCTACCCTCATCAAAAACAAAAACATAAAACCCGACTAAATCATTTACTTAGACCAAAACAAACCCTAATGCAAGTTCTATGTCACACAAAATTAAACTTCATTTAAACAACGAAACTACCCATTAAAAGAAAAACCGAAGCGAGCAGTAAAAGCAAGCTAAAACATTCATTTATCTCAATATAGATGCACTCGACTTTACTACGCCGTAGACCGTCTACGAGCTACGTCACGTAGTTTACGTCTACGATGCTACAACTAGCGTAGACAGCTGTACGTGAAGGTAACCACTACACTTTTGAATTTGAACTTTAGTCCCAACGACATAAAGATGAAACTTATTTGTGCTGTGTCAATGCAGATTTTGTATCAAAGAACATTGCTTGTGTTTAAATTTCGACTCTAAGTTAATAGCGTTATGGTTTATTTTCATTTGAATGCAGCAATATGTAGTGACACAGTGATGGGCAAAAATACATTTTATTGGTATAAAAATAAGATTGATTTCAGTTTGTCAGTGTAGTATTGCATTTTTAATCGCATAGCAGTGTCGGAGTTAATGAAAATATTTATGAAATTCTAACATGTTTTTACTAATATGAGTTTTATGAAGATTTGTGTTAGTGTTTTTAGGATTTATAAAATGTGTTGAGCTTATTTATTTGAAGAATACGCAAAATGTTTAGATCTTTTATTTCGCCTGAAAAGAAAAGTAATAACTTTAGTAACAATTCATGATATATGAACATAAATACATTTAATACTGTTATAATTAATAAAGCTATTATTAACAAATCGGGTTTTTTATTTCTGCACGCATGTTGGTAATAAATACTGAAATGTTATATTTTAATAGAAAATGATCCTGATGTATGTTTCACGCAGAATAGTATGTACAGAAATATGTGCAAGCCCGAGCTAAATCTATAAAATCATTATTATAGATTATACTATAAATATTAATGAATACAAAAGTACTAAATTCTCTCCATCATTATAACATAACAACCCTAATAAAACTCTTTTTAATTGGTAGCAAAATTTTCGTCAGCGTAAGGGAAGCTAAATTTCGCTACACGAGCACATGTCAGGATGGCCGAGCGGTCTAAGGCGCCAGACTCAAGGCAACTTGCCCGTGGAAAACGGGTGACAGGGCGTTCTGGTCCTCTCTGAGGGCGTGGGTTCGAATCCCACTTCTGACAAATAGTTTTGTTTTATTATCACTTTTTGTTAATGTTTCATGATTTTTCACTGTATTTTAGGGTTTTAAATTCAAAATATTGTCTGAAATGTTTATTTTATACTAGTTTATGTGAAATATTTACGTAATTAGTGTTATTTTAAGGTCCCACAGCATAACTATGTATGTATTCATTAACAAAATAACTAGTTACTTAATTATACAAAAAAATGCTGTATTTCGACCTTACTGAACGGTTTTGAATGGTTTTATAAATGATCTAACATAATACGGCCTAAAACAAATAGAAATTCAAATCAAATGAGACCAACATATTCAGAAAATTTTTCTTCAAAAACTACACCAAAAATCTAATCTATTTTACATAGAGTCGATATATAGCGTCCAAAATATGGCAAAACTTTCATAACGCATAAAGCAATATACTGGCTGTTAGAGCACTTCATTCTTTTAATATTCGCCCCTCTGTAACTGTATACATGTATATCTATATAGAGACTGTCTGAAGCGTTTGTTAAGAGCCAAATACATTTTTGATTTGATTTCAAAATGTATCGGGATTGAGTGGAGGGAACGATTCTTTTGTAAAATAAAACATTTTTTTCACGTGGCAAGAGAGGCCATTTTTTGAAGCAGGTATATTGGTTTAAAGTAAAAATGTTAAGGTATGCACCATTGGGTTTAGCGTTTAAATATTCCCCTTTTATATTAAGGCATTATTAGTAATTGATGTATAAGTCGATACACATACATAGTTATTTAGTTAAAAGATACACCGTATAGTTTAAAATCGTTTAAGATATGATATACCACGAAATATTTTGTATATTCTTCTTTTTTATTTGTCTTTTGTTCTAACCCGTTCTTAGTTATTTTTCTAGAGGAAAAATAATATTTTTTATACAATAATAAAATATTTATCTAATCACTTTTAATTATTTCGCTACTATAAATATACAGTTTCAAAAAGAGCTAATCCTAACTCTATATAATGTGAGATAAACAAAATTAAAAACTGTTTTAATTCTCTAGAAAACTGTAAATACAATATAAGTGTAAGAAATGCATCAAAAACTCAAATATCATCAATTAATTGGTAAAAACTCATCATACATAGCACAATTAATACGGTTGCGCCGTGGAGCATGTAATTAAAACGCTGGCCACGAATCGTTAAGATAACTATGATTTACTATAACATACACGATGAAAAACTACAAGTTTTCTACATACTACTGTATTATTCTCCAGATAATATTAATAATTGTATATCTGTAGTAAGAGAAGAGATAGCTTCAATTAAATAGGTAGTTTATTTTATTTTGAAAAAAAAAATGAATCCACAAATTGTATGTACGCGCATAATATTTATACATATAATATTTATACATACAAAACTAAATTGGATATTCTTTATTTCATATGTTAGTAACCGTCGGGATAAGGTTTGTAATTTGTATGGGTTCGACGGGATCAAAATTACCACAGGACAGGAATCAACGGGATAAAAGTGCACTAAACCCGGACAAAATCGAGCCAGTCCGCTAGTTAAATAAAAAAAAGTAACAAGTAATCTTCCAATTGTAAGTAATCTTAGCAGCTTTAAACCAATTATTTTGTTCTTAAAGAAAAATACAAAATTTTACTAATATTGTCTTCGCAAAAACCAGCTCTTAACCAATTTAGTTTCTAATATTATTAGACGGATTTCTCGTTAGAAGTAAGCACTTGAAAGAACTTTAAAATATTCATTAGTACTTAAAGTTTTAGCTAACTTGAGCTAACTTGTTAATTCGTCCCGTCTGGGATTTCGTCTGATTGTCTTAAAACAGTTTCTTTATAGTCATTATTAAGCTTATACTAAAACTTAATATCCACGAGCATAATTTATTAGAAACAAAGATCCTTACTTAAAAACATTTTCATAAAATATTCGCGACCAACAACGTGCGTATACGTAGCCGTACATACAACGTACACGTACACGTTTAAAACCACAGTCTCGCCGACTACATAAAGTAAGCAGACAACAAAAACCCCATGAACCAATCAATGAATGAACGCTACCTTCCAACATACCAACGAAATATTAATAAGCAAAGCCTCTAATTTTCACGTATTGCAACAACACACACATAGGCAAAGAGGGGGTGCATTTCGGGGGCGTGGCCCACCCCGTCTACAGCCACCCGCGGTCGTTCACCTCACAGCTGACGCGACGACGTTGAATGGCGGCCATAGTACGAGTTCTACGGTGTAGTATTATAGTACGATCATTGTACTACATAATTATGCTTTTAGCCGACACGGTGAGACAAAAAGATGAGTTCTGTACCTGACTTTATGATGAACGGGATAGATTGTACGGTTAGTGGGAATTGTACTCGAATAGTTGAAGAGTTATCTGTTGTAAAATGGAATTGTGAAGTAACGTAATTATGTAGTAACGAAAGTCAGTATAAATTTCAATGAAGGAGTGTAAATTCAAGAAATGATTTTGTTAGGAAATAAGTAAGAGTCGTCTAAGGTAAAAAAAAAATACAATATCGTCTCGTCTGAGTAATAGAAATAGGTACAATTTTCTTTACATGAGCAAAATAGCTGCATGATTTAAAATATTTGTTCTGAATATCTGATCTGAGTTCAAAATCAAATTGGAGACAGAATCGTATAAAACTTAAAAAAATATATATACAGGCATATTCTAATACATTATTAAAACTAATCTTAGTAAACGAACAAAATAGTCTGTTCAAGCCTTTGCTCTGTTATCGTAACATTCGACCAAATCGTATGATATTGTAAAATACTCTTCAATCAGAAAATTGCAGATAATATTTGCGTGCTTAAAAAGGGGACGCTTTTAAAACTATTCTTTTTTAGCCGTATTTGTCAACTGCTGGGTAAAGATCTACACCTCTACTAGGGAGGGGTAAGGGCATGAGTTGAGGCCAAAAATTAACAATTTACAAGATATTTTGAAGATAATGCTAACAATGTAACGAAGTGGTAAAATCTACAAGAAATATATTTTTCTTTACAAAAAAAAATATATATATTTGTAATCTCTAAAATATACAACACTGATAAATTTAACAGAGGAGTGAGATATTTTAAACATGGCTGTCTGGGGGTGTGCCTCGATCCTACGTGTTTTATACATTGATGTTTTCATGCGGGCGGCGCCGCGGGCGTAAGATATACATACAATTACCTTATACAGATGTTATTTGTGTCTGGGTTTTAGAGCTTTCATGTTTTGATTTGTTTTTGAAGTGAAGGTTTAAAATATTCCTTCTTATTATAAGTAAATATTATTATATTGTACCGGTAATTGTCATAAGTTTGTTTCCTACTATAAACATAATATAATAAATTAAGTAGAAAAGCTTATCATGGTAGTTAGACACATTTCTTAGGAACGTTACCAATTTCGGTACAACTAGTGACAAGTCTTAACAAAAAAAACAGTAGAATTCTGATCTACATGTTTTTTTTAATTAACACTTTAGGGTAGTCACGTACGTTTCCCAATTAACAATATTATACTAGTACTAGCTGACCCGCGCAACTTCGTTTGCGTTACATAAGAGAGAATGGGTCATAATTTTTCCCGTTTTTGTAACATTTTTCGTTGCTACTCCGCTCCTAATGGCCGTAGCGTGATGTTATATAGCCTAAAACCTTCCTCGATAAATGGTCTATCTAACACTGAAATAATTTTTCAAATCGGACCAGTAGTTCCTGAGATTAGCGCGTTCAAAAAAACAAACAAACAAACAAACTCTTCAGCTTTATAATATTAGTATAGATACACCATTAATTAAAAATTCTCTTGCTTCTACTAAAATGTGAATAGCGCCATCTATTCAGTAGACACGGAACTAAGACGTGCGATGTCAGATGCAGTTGCTACCTTGCTATAGGCCCAGCGCAGACAGACCGGAATAATCCTCGCGCGGTCTCGAGCATTTTCTTTACGGCTCGCGGATGCTCGTGCGCCGCCGGCATCGTACGAGAACTTTCAATGTTGTTACTGAGTTTAAAGAGGGAAAACGTCATTTTTATTCTTCTCCAGCCAAAAGAGCAATTATAATCATGGCCCAGTCCACTATTGTTGACGATCTTTCACGAAAAACTGGCTGTTTAATGAAGAATGGTAACCTAGAAAGTTTTCCTCGCGGAGGCTCGAGCAGTCGCGAGCAGGCTCGAGCAGTCGCGAGCATGCTCGAGCATCCGCGAGCCGTAAAGAAAATGCTCGAGACCGCGCGAGGATTATTCCGGTCTGTCTGCGCTGGGCCTTATGAACTTTGCAACATTTTAGCCACCTGTAGTCCGGGTTCTATACCATTACTTATAAAATCGGCAAATATCATATTTCTTGTATGGGAAATCCCAACATTTTTTTATTCTGCTTTGTAGTATGTGTCGTTATAGCGTCAACAAAAATAGATCTTCTGTGAAAATGCCTACTATCTAACTATTACATTTCATGACGTACAGCCTGGTGACAGACAGATAGCGAAATATCAATAGTAGTGTTCCGTTTATACCCTACTAGCTGACCCGCGCAACGTCGCTTGCGTCACATAAGAGAGAATGGGTCAAAATTTTCCCCGTTTCTGTAACATTTTTTACTGGTTCTCTGCTCCTTTTGGTCGTAGCATGATGATATATAGCCTAAAGCCTTCCTCGATAAATGGGCTATCTAACACTGAATTTTTCAAATCGGACCAGTAGTTCCTGAGATTAGCGCGTTCAAACAAACAAACAGACAAACAAACTCTTCAGCTTTATAATATTAGTATAGATAGAACCGAAACCTAAAAACCACTAAACAAAAACATATTTCCTTACCTTGCTAAAATATCCAACAATATGACACCCCTCATGGTCAGCGCTGGTCATCACGTAGAACAGGAAGGGCTCCACATCGTAGTACAGTGTCTTGTGGTCCAGGAAGAACTTGGCCAGGAGGCAGAGCTGCTGACAGTACTGTTTGTGCTTACGACCGTCCACTTGCCATACGCTTAGGTTGTCTTTTCTGTATACCTGGTTGAAGAAATGTAGGGTTTAAGGGTCAGTTTACGACTTTAGGCAGTGTCACAGGCGCCTAAATTTCTAAAACAGAATGCATGTTTACTTTTATTGGTATTGTCTCGTGCCATTGTAATTCGTTGATTGGTGACATTTGTCTCGTACAAACCGGATGTTTTTATGCATAAATTGTAATAGCTTTTTAAGAATTTACGTGATTGGTATAAACTTTTTTTATTAATTATTAAGATTCAATTTATAAGGCAATGTAACCGAAGTATGATTAAATTTAACATGCCTGACTTGTTTTAGTCACTAAACTCCTTACTTTAAAAACTAACGAACTACGAAAATACGTTAAGAATTTAAAGTAAGTAAGCAGTTTAAATAAATTTTACGCCCGGGGCATTGGTGGTGCCATCTAGTTTTAAACGTACAATAAAGGCTAAGCTTTCTTTTTTTTAAATATACAAATACATAGAAAAGTAAACATAGATATACACATAACAACAAAGTTTTATGACTATTTTAATGTCTATTTACCTCGTCCCCAGGCGGATGTCTCCAGACACACTTGACCTTGTGCCTGGCGGCCCCGGTGGCAGACTTGTGGTGGTTCAGACAGAACTCGCAGACGAACAGCCGCGGGACACGCGCCGCGTCGCCCGGGTACGGCGACTGGTACCACACTTCCATCATGTATTTACCCATCACCACGTATCTGAGGAAATTATGGACATTAGCAATGATGTAACAAAAGTACACAACGGTTTATTTGTTCAGTAGTTAGTTGGGTACATTTATAATTTAATTCACACAGCGCCATCTAGCGAGAATAATTTGAACTATATAGTCCTTTGCAACTCTTTGCATCTTTATATTAAATATTTAAGGACATTTATTAAAAACTCTCTTTTGTAAACAATAAATAATGTCTTATAACAGTACCTTTTAAGTCTGTCTATCTATCTATTGTATAGTTAAGCTAGTGTCAAAGTTGTACAAGCCGTCCGTAAGGCCTTTGACATGGCTTAACGACTGTTATCTTTATTGACAACCTCCGGGATCGACTTTTTACGTGCCCTCCGAAGCATGGAGACGCTCAGTTCAAACACCACAATGCGGTCACCCATCTATAGAATGACCGCGCCAATGGTGGCTTAGCCCACAGATCGACAACAACACAAAACTTTTTAAGTACTCTCCTTCTATTCGATCCACATTTGATTAAATACAGAATATATAATAAAAATCTTATCAAAATATTTCCATACCTAGTTCCCTTATCAGTAGGTATATCACCCAACTCCTCTTCAATCTTGATAGCGGCGAGTGCCTGCGCCTCTCTGAAGAGCCTCAGGTCATAGTCCGGAGCGAAACCTTCCAGGATGGGCTCCCGGTCTTCACTGAGGTCCTCGTTACCCGATGCTGCTAGCTTCTCACGTAACTCTTGACTGCCTTTCCATTTTGAACGCATGTCCTAGGGAAATAAGGTTTAGTATTGAAACATCTAAGATATAAAGTAGCAGGAAAGTATTTGCATTATTTCAAAGAATATTTGGATTGCAGTGTATGATTAAAGGATTAGTTATTGCCTGTGTGGTTTAAGCGGTAATCTAAGCGTCAACACGATATATCGATTTTAAAGCATGACCATATCAAAATTTTCTTAAGAGTGTTTTAGGGTTTGACTACTTGAAAGATATTTGTGGATAGTCTCGCTCCCTTAAGCTTGTTAAGAATACTATAAACAGATAAACGTGCGGTTCTTTCTACCTGTGTCCTTATTTTCGGGTTAAACAGGCATGTGCGTGTCATATATTGCTTGTTATAGTTACTATATGTCCGATTGCCTTAGACATTTGGAATTAGAAAAGCCTTGGCCAACTTAGAAAGTAGCAGTGGAATCATATCCTCGCAGACACAGTCAGGTCATCATTACTCACCTTAACTTTAAGCTGGTAAGCCCTCTGCTCGATGGTGGGCTGGTGGCGCGGCCGCGCGTGCAGCAGGCGGAGCGCCCGGCGCCGCGCCTCGCTGGCGGCCGCGCGCTCCTCGCCCGCCGCCACGCACCACGCCGCCGTCACGTTGTGGTACAGCGGGCACGCGTCCCACGTCACGTGCCGGGACGACTGACCGCCTGGGACACACACATCATAACTTTTAAACTCTCGCGTTGCATGTTTAATGTATAATAGAATACGGGAATTAACGCGAACCACCTGCGCCGAAACGTTAGGCGTTTTAAGGTAAAATGCGTGTTCGCGTTAATTCCCGTATTCTATTATACATTCGTTCAAGAAGGTAGTATTATACTGGCAACTCCATATTAGTTATATATGGTTATAGATATTGCCCGTTCACTACTATATATGTACATAAATTGGAGACCATGTGGTACTACTTTGAAGGCTCAGATTTCTCAGAAAAACAAACGATTCTGGATCCGCGAAAATTTGAAACCTGGATCTACACGTTTACATTCATGGCTATAGTATGGATCCACCATTTAAAGGATTTATTTTTGATCTATGGCGCCATTTTGATGCAGACAAAAGTACTATGTTGATATGAAAACATAACAATAAATACAAGTTTCTCTATAGACCTTATAATATCATACAACTCTACAGATGTAGAGCACTCAGGCATTCAGTGTATAATCATATCAACTAAAAATATTTTAGTGACAGACTAAAGATTGATAAATAACAGGCTCATTTTAGAAATATCTCAGAATACAAGTATAATGACTACTTACCAAGATGTCCAGAAGAGTCACAGCCTCTTACAGGGCACCGTCTCTCCGCAGGCTCAGAGGGGAAGGGCATCGCCACCGGCGACCAGGCCGGCGGCGCGCGCCCCTTTATATTCTTCTTGGAATCTTTGACGCTACTGCAAAATATTCTCTTCAATTTTCTTGATGAAAATGAAGTTACAAGTGACGTATGAGACAATTTTCTGTTGTTCGTTTCGTTAGTGGTTAGTTTGTTAGTATGCCTCGTACCTTTGTTAGTTACGGCTCCATCCGTGTGAAGTGTTGTTTTATAAAAAATATGCCATCAAAAACATTCTGTAAAAACCTCAAGTCTCGCCGTAAAAAGTTGTGAGATCTATATAATACCAAGTCGATTAATCTATTTAGTCTCTACTTAAAGGACCTTCTGCCTTAAGTTATTACGTATGTTATTATCATGCCAATTTAAAAAAGAATACCGCTAAAACAAATAGACCGACCTGGCCATCGCATGATTTGATTATTAGTATGTATCACACTACACAGCACGACGAGAAGTTAATGCTCCTGAAATGTTAATAATGGCGAATTTGTGTTTTCTTGCGATGACCAAGTCGATCTATTTGTTTTAAAGGTATTTTTTTTTAAATTGGCATGATAATAACATACGTAATAACTTAAGACAGAAGGTCCTTTAAGTAGAGACTAAATAGATTAATCGACTTGGTATTATATAGATCTCACAACTTTTTACGGCGAGACTTGAGGTTTTTACAGAATGTTTTTGATGGCATCTCACTTCTTTTTGTAGAGGGAACATAAGTCCAATTTGTATGGAAAGACGTTTTTTTTTTTCATAATTCAACATATTTTCTTATGGGAATGTTGTTCAGTTTCATGGGTTAAACACCCTTACCCACCCTATACCCCCTCCCGTTATGCCTCATATAGTAGGTACCTATTTACACCTATTTATTTTATTTTCTACAGTAATAATAATTCATGAACTGCAAATGTAACCTTGTAATTTTATACATTTATATGGGATTACAAAGTTATTGTTGCAGTTAGTGTATTTAGAAAACTGGACCGAAATTAGAAAATATTAAATTTTTCCCATGATTAAAACACTAAACCCTATTTGTATTCTAAATTTTAAGCTTCTAAGTCTGCTAGAAGTACCTTAGACTTTTGATGATCGGTGAGTCAGTGAGTCAGTGAATCAGTGAGTGACAAAATTCAAAATTTTAACAAGTTGTCATTCTTAAACTACTGGTTCAAATTGACTGAAATTTTAAATATACCGTGTTTATACAATGACTGATTAGTTGCTGAAAATCCAGGCTTCTTGTTTTATCCACAACGAAATTATAGGGGTGTCAAAAATGGCCCGAATTGCTTCGAGAAAAGGATGTTACGGCCGTGCCGCTTTTTTTTTGCTCGACTTGCGGGGGCACTTCCGTGCCCCCAGATAGGATTAAGAAAAATCTTTGAAATTGCCTATATATCTATCACTTAACCAACTCATTTTAATTCTATAGATTATTTATAATTCTAATGGTTTTGTATGTATGTAAATAGCCTGAATTAACAGTTTATTAGTCAGTAAGTTATTTATGTGCTTGCAATGTTCTGTTTTGGTAGACCAAAATACCAATCATACTATCCCTGATCTTGTTTCATACTTATTGTAATCATGCAATGATCTCATTAGGTTTAAAAAATGTCTATAGATAGATATATGTATGAAGATAGACATGACATGCTCTAACAATATTTCTCAACTTCTTTATTTCCTATTAGTATATAAGAAATTGGTTTTAATTTTTAATATTTTTGTCTCACTTTTACTAAGAAAATCAGTGAACATGATTAACTAACGTCAACATGCATTCATACAGCAGTAATTAAAATACTTACTTCTTATTGTCATTAGGTTTCTCATCAATTTCGGAGTCTGTATCAGTGTGTGCTGTTCGAGACACGGCTGCCATTCTTGATACTCTAGCGGAAAGTGATCTGGTCAGTTTGCGTGGCATTGTTGTTGCTGATAAATCATCTGAGTCTCCGCTCTTCATGGCTGAGTTCTCCTGCTGGAATACATTTGTTTAGGTTAAGTATTGGAAATATATGTATTTGTGATTCTAGTTCTAGTAGGTAGTTCTGTCTACATTATGATTTGCTTACTGAATCATAAGAGTTAGTTTAGATCTATATAAATGAAAATGAATAGGCAAAATGTATGTACACTCATAACTATTGAACAACTACACTAAATTGAACCATTCTTTTTATATTGTGTTTTTAGTTGTCAGGACAAGATTTATATGAGATACACAGGATCCAAATTCCCACGAGAATAGGGTCATAGAGCACTACTATTGTTTTTTTCATAATGTTATCATAATCTGATGATCTTATAACTCCTAAAATACTTGTGGCTCATAAAAAATTAAAACAAAGCAACACAAACCTTAGGAGTAACTGCAGCAGGTTTAGTCTTGCCAGTCTTAACAGAATCTTTCTTAGGACTCGGTTCACTATCACTGTCAGAAGAAACCGATTCAACTGAAGACTGACTGGAAGAGCAAGACGATGCACTTTTGTCTTCAATCGTCTTTTTTGGAGGAGGACCGCTAGGCCTGTTGCCATTCTTACGTTTAACATTGTCTTTGGAATCTTTAGAGTCGTCATTATCAGCCGTTGTTGGTGGAGATGTATCCTTCTCATCACTAGACTTCCTTGAACCTCTCTTAGGCCTTGGTGATGTTTTAGGACTTTTAGTATTCGAAGACTTGCTCTCAGTTTCCGATTCAGAGCTATTGTCAGGTGAAAATATACTTTTCTTTTTCAATGTTCCTGCATCTGATTTAACCGGGGGTTTCGGTGGTGGTTTCTGTACCGGTTTGGGAGTTTTACCACCGGGAGGAACTTTTGGTGCTGCTTTATTCCCTCTTGCTAATACGGTAGCAGCGGATTTAGGTTTGGCAGAGCAACGTCTTCGAGGTGGTAATGATTTTGGGCTTGATGTTTTAGGTGCATCGTCATCACTCGACGATGAAACTTTTACTTTGGATGGTCTTCTTGGTTTTGGTTCCTCCTTCTTTTTAGGTTCTTCGGGTTTGGCTGGGGATTTGGGAGCGGGTGGTGCTACGGTAGTTGCTGGAGTGTCGGAAGTTGAGGATTCGGAGTCTGAGCTGCTTGACCCAGAACCAGAACTAGTGGTAGAGCTTCCACTACTGCTAGAGTCTGAAGAGGAGCCGGAACTGCTGTCTGTGCTACTGCTGTTGCTAACCTGAAAGTATTAAGGCAAATTGTTTAGTACAAACTCTATATTCATTTTAAAAAAGAGAGTCTATGCATTTTTGTTTTGTATTGTTCATAGTTTTAGCACTACAAAGTCATTATTTCTTGTATATGTTCGGTACGTAAGTAACTTTGTGCTTTGAGTCACTTTGTGTATTTATATACCAGTTTAAACAACAATAACATACGCTTAAACTCTATGTTTATAGAGAAGGCGATCACTATACTTTCATTACAGATTTTACTTAATTGCATAGTATTGCGTATCACTGCACTTTACAGGACACTAGCGGCATTACTTAAAAAGCCATTAAATGCATTTATTTAATTAATTTCACTCACAATTAGATTAAATTTAACTTTAAACCAATACTTACATCGAGGTTCGTCATTTTGCCTTAAAGTGTACACAATAAGACGTTTTCACTTAAATAATTATTGTATATTAATTTAACTTAATATCTAGTATTTCATTACACGATAAATAACAACAGATATTTATTTATTTACGAAATGTGTCACTAAAATAGTGATCGTAGTACATTAATTTTGACAACGCAGGATAACCAATAGACGTCATAAACCATAGATTAAAAAAGTTAGGACAAAACAACGCGTATTTTTACGTAGAACGGAACGTACGAGTAATGTAGCGGTCCGTTTTACTCAAGTCATGTTCAATTTAAAATTATTGTCCTACTTTTGTACATCTTTAGTCTATTATTATTTTGCCACTTAAACTAAAGGTAAGGAATTTCTTTAATAATGGTTGATGCATAATTTTAGTATTTTCTGACATACACATAGGCTATCATAATAACATTGTACCTGACTCTAAGTGGGCTCTACTTTAAACAAAATTATTCTTAGTACTCGTAGATTGTTAGAAATATAATAAGTAATAGACATACTTATTTTTCACTACGAGCGTAATTTGTGTTGCGTCCAGTACCTAAAAAAATTTATCGCGGTGCCAACTGCTCGCTACTGGGAAATAAGAAAAAAAAAAGTTTTTCTTAGGTGACCAAAATTGCAACATTATAGTAGGCTTTTGATAATGATATTAGTTAGGTAAATTTCGTTATATTCTCATTTTCTGTACAGCTAAACAAGGGTACAAATTTTGATATTTTCTAAATACGAGAAAAATAAAACAAAGTCATTTAAAAACATTTATTCCATTATCAGCCTTAATCATATCAGACGCTTTTTCTCCAATCATAATCGTAGGTGCGTTTAAATTTCCACTTATTATTGTAGGCATTATACTAGCGTCCACCACACGAAGACCTGACACACCCCTGACTCTTAGCCTCTCATCTACCACACCATTGGGACCCATGGCACAGGTTCCTGACGGATGCCATTGAGTCGTAGCTATATTTAAAACAAAGCATTTCCAATACGCATGACTACCGAACTTAGTCGACTTGCATTGTGGAATTTTCATATCAATTACATCTGCTTCTATAGACTTAAAATATGGAGTATTTACAACACTGATGTAGTCTTCAATGAATCGCGCATGATTGTCTATATCTATTTTATTTGAATAATATCCATTGAAGATCAAGGGAGGAGTTTCAGGGTTGCTGTTCCTCAATCGAATTTTCCCTCTTGACTCTGGATGTAGTAGTGTGAAAATCGTATACAAAATACGTCTATGCTTATTCTGGTCATGTAAAGCCATACATATTTGGTCTTCGAGACGGAAGACATGAGCACAGATCAAAGCACTTATTGGAGAATAGGCAGGTAGAGGAAATATTGACGTTTGATATTCAGGAACAGAATGTGACTTGTTCGTACTAACAAAACCCATTATACAAGGCGATGGGAATTTATCAAGATTAGCAAGTAAGTCTATGTTGTCTAACATAGATTTAGTGTCTTTCTCTACACCTATAGGTACCGTGACAATGGGATGGTCTTGTAGATTACCACCTACGTGAGGAGACTCTAGTAGTACATCTATACCCATTTCTTGTAAATGTTTCCTTGGCCCTATTCCTGACAACATAAGCAGTTGCGGACTGTTAATAGCCCCAGAAGACAAAATAACTTCTCTTCTAGCAAATAAACTTACAATTTTTCTATTAGGTAATCTTACTTCTACTCCTACAGCTTTCTTTTCATTATTAAATAGAATTCTTCTCGCCATCGTCTTTTTTAAGACAAAAAGATTTTTACGATCTTTGATCGGCTCTAGAAAAGCGGTCGCAGTGTGTTGACGGACATTATTGTCTATGGTATAAGGTGGTATTGTGTAACCTAATTGCTCCTGGCCATTGCAATCTTGTATTATTTTATGACCATTTTCTTGGAAAGCTTGTAGATATTTTGCAGTTCTTTTCTTCCAGAGTGGTCTTGTAACGCCTAGATAACCGTCGGTGTTATGATGACAGCCTTGGTCAGACTTTGTGACAGTTTCATCGTGGAGGCGTTCGCTTTTCTTGAAGTAATACATAACTGTTTCCCAGTCCCATCCTTCGTTGCCTTGTTCTACCCAGTCGTTGTAGTCTTTTTCATTCCCTCTGACATAGAACATGTAGTTGGCCCCACTGGAACCTCCAAGCATCTTGCCTCTGGTAAGATGTATGCTCTTGTGTGATAGACCCTGGCTGGAGTACCCATCGTTGACGGTGTAGTAGTTCCAGTCTGAGTTTGAGTAGTCCACGAATGGGAACAATCCTGGATACTGGAACGAAAATAAAATACATATTATTTTTATATCTGGTCTCTGTTTACCCTTATGCGAAAGAGGCGTGATTTTGTGTACCTATGTATGAATTACTGAACAGTTTATTCTCAGATAAATATTATGATTTATTGAATTAAATTTTGTTCTAACTGCGGAATTTTTGTTAATTAGTATCCCTACATATTTGTTTACGTAATTGCCAAGCAAAATAAAAAAACAAATTACAAAATCAACATGAAAAATATTTTAATAGCTAAGGTATTAAAATTACTAATCAAATGTTGATTTTTAAATTATTGGAAGTTACCTTATTTCCTAGATGATTTACATAATATTATAGGTATTTATTACATAATTATGTTCCAGAAGTGTTTTCAAATAATTAAATAATCAAAGGCCAGTTAAATGAACATTCGCGACTAATACGAAGTTGTCAATAAAACAAACACATGCGTGCATAATTTGAAGAAACTTCGGTTAGCAAATGTTTTATTATTTATTATTAATAAAATATAATTTATTCTTATTCAGAAGATTCAAGGCTATAGGAAAGAATTCTCTTTATTGCAATTTTTATACAAATTTGTGTTCAGTAACCTTCTACCGCGATGTTATTATTCCGGCAGTTATTTTACAAAAATATCATATTTACACGTGTAATCTTTAAGCCATGCTGACGAATCCTTTCATAATCTTTGCGTACCTCCCAGATTTTTGCAAATAAATAAAACTAGTACCTTCATCAAAGCAAAAACCTCTTTGCCCTGATTGCATTTACCATTTTAAAGTTTTGAGGGATTCAGAGGATTATCTTTGCCAACTGTCGTGATATGCTACTGATCTAGCTTTGGCTTTAATTTGTATGAATTTTAAGAGGATAGGATCTGATCTGTTTTTTTAAAGACATTTCCCGAACGAATAATTTCTCTCGTCACATGTGTCGAGGGGACTTTTTTAGAAACATACAAACAACGGACATAAAGAAAAACCAGACCCGAAACAATAATGCCATCAAAAACATTCTGTAAAAACCTCAAGTCTCGCCGTAAAAAGTTGTGAGATCTATATAATACCAAGTCGATTAATCTATTTAGTCTCTACTTTAAGGACCTTCTGTCTTAAGTTATTACGTATGTTATTATCATGCCAATTTAAAAAAAATACCTTTAAAACAAATAGACCGACCTGGCCATCGCATGCTTTGATTATTAGTATGTACTATGTTTCACACTATACAGCACGACAAGAAGTTAATGCTCCTGAAATGTTAATGGCGAATTTGTGTTTTCTTGCGATGACCAAGTCGATCTTTTTGTTTTAAAGGTATTTTTTTTAAATTGGCATGATAATAACATACGTAATAACTTAAGACAGAAGGTCCTTAAAGTAGAGACTAAATAGATTAATCGACTTGGTATTATATAGATCTCGCAACTTTTTACGGCGAGACTTGAGGTTTTTACAGAATGTTTTTGATGGCATCTCACTTCTTTTTGTAGAGCGAACATAAGTCCAATTCGTATGGAAAGACGTTTTTTTTTTCATAATTCAACATATTTTCCTTTGGGAATGTTGTTCAGTTTCATGGGCTAAACACCCTTACCCACCCTATACCCCCTCCCGTTATGCCTCATATAGTAGGTACCTATTTACACCTATTTATTTTATTTTCTACAGTAATAATAATTCATTAACTGCAAATGTAACCTTGTAATCTTATACATTTATATGGGATTACAAAGTTATTGTTGCAGTTGATGTATTTAGAAAACTGGACCGAAATTAGAAAATATTGAATTTTTCCCATGATTAAGACACTAAACCCTATTTGTATTCTAAATTTTAAGCTTCTAAGTCTGCTAGAAGTACCTTAGACTTTTGATGATCGGTGAGTCAGTGAGTCAGTGAGTCAGTGAATCAGTGAGTGACAAAATTCAAAATTTTAACAAGTTGTCATTCTTAAACTTCTGGTTCAAATTGACTGAAATTTTAAATATACCGTGTTTTTACAATGACTGATTAGTTGCTGAAAATTCAGGCTTCTTGTTTTATCCACAACGAAATTATAGGGGTGTCAAAAATAGCCCGAATTGCTTCGAGAAAAGGATGTTATGTTACGGCCGTGCCGCTTTTTTTTGCTCGACTTGCGGGGGCACTTCCGTGCCCCCAGATTTGCGGATAGCACAAATAATTGTTCCGCGTGGGAATTGAACCGACGACCTCCCGACGTAACAGTAGCGGCGTGGCGACCTAAACCACTGCGCCACGGAGGCATATCTCTGGATCTCCGGAGATCAATGGTAATTTCCTTCAATATTTTTACCTTAGCACTGATTGGCGGATTGCCCCCAGCTTCTATAAGTAAAACGTTCCATCCAGAGATCTCTGTCAGTCTGTTAGCGAGCACGCAGCCTGCTGAACCAGCTCCTATTACTATGAAGTCGAAATTCTGACCATCTGAAAATAATAATGATACCAAATCAATTGTAAGTAGGAGAGGGTGTCTCAGTTAAAAATAGCGTTGTGTTTTCATTTAGAACAGCTACTAAAAACTTTGGTGTGTCGTAATTGTTCAAGATATTTGTTCTCAATACGAAAAAAATACAAAATAAAAGCAAGTGTGTAAAAGTTCAAACAGCTTATTACACTACCGATAAATATATGTAATTTCCAATAAGTACCTACAATAGGCAGAGAAGCCGGACCTAGTTCTGATTAAAAATGTTACTGACGTAAGGGATTTTCCAGACCTTTAACGTCCTTGGTTAAAATATTGCATTGGTACTTTCATTAACAACATTCTTGTTAAATTATAATTATCTTTGTGGTACGATCGGTAGTGTACCTACGCGAATGCTGTGAAGAGGTCTCGGGTTCGAATCCGGGGTCATGCCAAAAGTTCCTAAGTTTTTCTATCAAGAAATGCTTAGGGTATTGCCCGAAGGTAGGAAGTTTAGGTTGTAGTACTCCGTGCGTCGAAGATCACGTATAGCCGAGTAGACCTTTTATTTATTGATTTGACAAGAACTAGAAACTCATTCAAAATATGTTCAACTTATTTAACCGCTGTAACTTACGATGGCAGTCTCATCTTATATTTTGAAAATACGTAATTTCTTTGGTACAAACCTGTAACATTAGCTTGTGGTGGAAAGTCCTCAGAATCATATTCGAGCTGGTCTACCGTGTTAAATATGATTTGTAACAAGTTCACCAGCGGTCGTAGCGTCCTCACATTGAACAGGGACAGCAGTTGTGTTAGTATATTCATCCTGGAATTAAGAAAAGGATCCATTAGGCTTACGTACAATAGGTATGATGACTAATTTAGTTTTTTTAGTCCATCTAGTACATTGGTTCCCAACCAAATTTAAAATTTTCACGATGTTAATTGCACTTTATTTTTAATAGGCTTACATAGTGGTCCCTGCTAACAAGAATAATATAAATGTGGTCCCTGACTAGGAAAAGGTTGGAAACCTAGTAGATTGTGAAGAATAATTACACACGTGTTTGTAATTTTTGTGCCTAATCAAATGATTACCGCGATAAATTGAGTTGAAAAGTCGCATGACGTCACGTTAGAGTACAAAATGTACAACACCATGACGTCATTAGCCCCCACTCCATAACTTTAATGCTTTTTAAGTAAGTGACTTTATTAGTTTTTAATGAAAAAAATACATGTCGCATCCCCGGTGCAATACTGTCACTTATGCAAAAATGTAGTTTTTCAGGAGAAGCATTTAAAACGTTGACACTTCACACAACAATGCCTTTATAACATATCTATAGATTTGTTTTTTTTTTTACATAAGTGACAGTGTTGCACCGGGAGTGCGATGTCTAATATTTTTAAATTATCTGACTGGCGGACTAATTATAATTTATGTATTATGTACCTTGGAAACGTTCTACGGCATCATCAATTTACAGAATCAGACTGCAAATAGGTTTGGTTAACACTCTTATGCCACGTAAAATGGATAGCTATTTATAAAATACCACTCTTGTCTTAAGATTTATACTTATGTGACTACAGAGCACAATAAGACCGTTAATTAATATTCATGGATCATCATTATATATCTGCACGCATTATTAAGGCACTGAGACAATGAGTAGCTTTTGGATTTTCTTTATAAGAATTTAATGAATGTAAAATTAAAAATATAGACCGGCCCTGTCGTGCGGTGGGTGGTGTAATCGAGAGCCGATAACGAGGTTTCAGGTTCGATTCTTGGGTCGGGCGAATTACTGTTGGTCTTTTTTAATAAGATTTATTTCTCACTAGCTGACCCGCGCAACTTCGCTTGCGTCACATAAGAGAGAATGGGTCAGAATGTTCCATGTTTTTGTAACACTTTTTACTGTTACCTACTCTGCTCCTATTGGTCGTAGCGTGATGATATAAAATATGCTTTTTTTACGAAAAATATTCTCAAAATTATTTATATCTCTTAGTATAACGAAGTCGCGCTAAGGCATATCCGCCACTAAAACAGTTGCCATGGCAACGTAATTTTGTTAATTCAATGTCATTATTTATTTTGATATTACATTGATTTTTCGCGACTTCGTAGAATTTTCTGAATTTTCCCGGGGTAAAAAGTAGCCTATGTCCTTTCTCGGGTATCAAAATATCTCCATACCAAATTTCATGCAAATTGGTTCAGTAGTTTAGACGTGATTGAGTAGCAGACAGACAGACAGACAGACAGACAGACAGAGTTACTATCGCATTTATAATATTAGTATGGATAGTATGGATTAGTATATTGGATTTGGTAAAGTGCCCATTATACGGCAGTTATATGCTCGTCTGCTGGTACATGGGACTAACATTGTAAATTGCAAAATGTAGGTATATTTTATACACCTCAGTCTACACCTTCGGGGATAACAGGCGTGATATTATGTATGTATATTAATACTATAATGATAATAATTCGGTCGTTATAACGATAACATCAATAAAAAACAGTTTGGGGGATTCGATTAATTTCAACACGTGTGAAAGAAAAAAAGTAGTATAATAATACATATCGTCCTTGAATACCTACTAGAATTTTTGAAGAAAATTTTTTTGTTAAAACGTGCTTTTTTTAATTATGTTGATTTTTAACAATTAAATACTAAGCAACTATACAACTAAGTATGTATTAAGTTCGGTCCATTTTAGTTTGCATTCATAGATTTCCTTGGATAAAAAGTAAATGTGTTGTAATTTTCACTAAATTCCACTGAATAAGTATTTCTTACCCAAGTTCAAACATTCATGCACCAATATAATGTATATCTACTCTGATTCGTACATCCAAATAATTTTTGCTTGATTTGATTTTATAAATAACGTTATGAATTCTAGTAATAGAACGCTGTGTGTTTTTTATATTTTTTTAATTATGTGCAAAGTCTATCGCAAAAATTTTCTTTAATAGCACATAATATGCAAAAATGTTACTCAAATTTCAAAAACCTATAGTTTCTGCACTTTTGCTGAAGCCTCAGGGACGTAATTAGTTACAAGTGATAAAGTTAAGTATTTTTAAAGACCGGCACTAAGACTAGTTTTATAAATGCATAAATGGGCATGGTAAACATACAAATAACGACAACAAGACCCAAAACAACTATCACATTATTTCTTTAAAATACAATTACCGTACTAAGGAATCTTGTATTTAACTAAACTAGTAATACACTCAAATCCTTTTTAAGTATTTAACGGCATACGTGGCGCAGTGGTTAAGGTGGTCACCACGCGACTAAGTTGAGCGATCTTCAGTTAGATTCCCACAGGAAAAAAATATTTGTGCGCTCCACAAATAGTTGTTTCGGGTCTGGTTGTACTTTGTGTCCGTTGTTTGTTATTGTAAAAGTCCCCGCGATACAAGAGCAATTCTTAGTTAATCTAAATAGCGTTTAAACTCATATAAAAAAATGTTATTGAATAGATAAACTACCGCTAAATGTACCTCAGAAACTGGGCATTAATCTATTGGTATTTATAAACAGCATGAACACCCGTTCCGTAGGTTCTGAGTTTATTAAGAAACGACACAAACGCTAGAGGACTATAACATTACGGTACTCACAAAGATCAATTTCATTAGGAATGTGATCCACATGTTATCCACATTAACGTAATAATGTACCGATTAGCTCATAAGCTTAACAATTGCCCACCCTAATTACTAATTAGGTAAGTAGCTATTTGATCTTGGTATATTTTCCGAAATGCAAATGTCTTAATAAACTGGTAGGCTCAGCAGGATATTACGATTTAGGATTTTACGTTACTTTATGATGACTAAAATCTACCTGTTTTACAAGTGTGGTTGTTTCATAAAATAATAAAGTCTATACTCAAACGCTCCTAAATAACCATGAATTTCTAAATAGAATTCTGAAAAATAAAATATCCCACCCGGGATTCGAATTCAAAATCTACGACAGCAGAAGACAGCTGTAGCTGTTTCTACCACTCTCTACCGCTGCGTTAAAGAAGCAGTCACAGTATAATCGTGGTAAATGTTTAAGATTTAATAAAATTTAAATATTCATGAACTGGTAACATTCTAAACGATTGCTTTGAAACTAAGATACATAATTTAAGCAAAGCAAAAGCAAATTTTATCATTACCATAAACATTATCCGATCTGGAATTCGAACCCTTAGTTTAACGATCAACAGTAATAATATTAATTACTTAAGTACGATTACTTCGCAAGTGAATGGCCGACGAAAAATATTGCACTTATAATAAATGTCAAATATACACTACTAACCTGATAATTAAGATCCCACTTCCAAATAAAAGCACTAAAAATGTAATTAAAATGTTCCACTTTCACATATCATTAAAAACATCATCTTAACACTTCATCAAATCAAATTTAAAATTAAAACCTTATACTTTAAATAATAAAAACACATTCTAAATGAAAAAAAACACAATCTCTACCAACTATGTACTAAAAAAAGTCTGAATTATCCAAAAGATTTCACAGGACTAAGAGAATCCGTTTTTATAAACTTTGCATGTCGTATTATAGTATATAGAACTCGTCTAAGAGCGTTCGACCTTCATTCGTAAATGAAAACGGAACGCGAGGCACATAAGTCCTATATATACACGGCAGGACAGGCCTTTAGTAAATACCTGTTCAATGGGTTCAGTATTTTGTAAAAAGAGAACGTTGTATTCCCCGAAATAGACTTTTTTATATCTTTTTCGCTATAGTTTCGTATCTTTGACGTATTAAACTGCTATGGAAATTGCCAGAAATTTATCAGAATCGATTTCCTTTAGTACATAAGGAATGCAACGTACCATAACCTCGGTTTTATAAACGCAATTCCGAGATGTTTTCCGTATCTAGCTTTTACAAAAGAGCCTAGTTGTAGAATAAAACCAGTAATTTGGCTACTATCAAAATGCTTGTATAAGTTACGTTTCCAACTCATGTTTATATTCACTTTACAAATTCTTTGGAGACAGTCTCGAAGTGTTGCTGGATAAGACCACGGCTTTTGTTTTATAGTTAGAAGAAAACAAACAAAACCTGAAAAACACTCATAGCTTATTTCAGAGCGTGTACGGTAATTTCTAGCTAAAACGAAGTTTACAGGTTTGAACTTCAGTCCCATCAAAGAACTCTAAAATCTTAAATAATTAATAATATTTAAACACTAGCAAAATTTAAGCAAGTTATTTGACTTAAATATTGTATTAGATGCATATATTTTTATTACATACCATGACTAATAATATAAGGAAGGCGAAATCGGTAAAAAGAATAAGCATAATATTGTAACACATGTATACCTAACCCACATGTGAATTGTACAGTCCTGGACCTAAATATTGTGATAATTTATTGAGTTACATTTTAATATACAATAAACGATAAAAGGCATAAGGGAGGGCTATCGTATATTTCAGTTGACAAGTATTTGAAAGCCTATCGCTAGCCTAAGCTAGTATCGAGTATCAAGAGTTTGTCATTTAAATTGTCAATGTACTAAATAGTGATCATTAATTATTTTTTGTTTCTATACATGCCAGGAACCGGGAAGGCCCAAACGGAGATGGCGACCAAAAGTGATGTCAAGAGACAGTAAGCGACGAAGAGATGTCGTTGTCCAGCAGTGAGACATTAATGCAGGCTAAGTAAAAATAACTTGAAAACGTTGTGCGAAAAAGTGACAGTGTACTTATACAGATATGCCTATGAGTGTACTTGCGGGGATAAACCGATACTAGATAACCTTTGTTCCTAAATACTTGATTCATAAAATATAATAATATACAAATTATATTGACCAAGTGAGATCTTAGTGTGTCAAATATTTAATTTGTTTTACAAATAAGAATTTATTGCAACAGTAGCTTCACAACCGGAACCAATAACATTGTATACGTACCTAAAATATTTTTATTCTAAAAATCGTCAAATGTGTTGCTTAAAACAAGTTCAATAACAGCCGACAACAGTTCAGTCAAATCGGCGATTTTTTTTTTCTTTTCCTTTAAGGCACGTGGAAAGATTTTTATGGAGAGAAAAAGGCTTAAAGAGTAAATGAATGTCTAAATAGCACATAACTTTATAACTCGAGCAAAGCCAGGACGTGCTGCAATTCAATGTAACAGTTAACTGAGTATTATGATAATAATAATTATAAATTACTTTTCTGAATAATTGCCAAGTTGTGTTCTCAGTATCACGAAATTACTTCTTGTCAAATAACTCGAAATAATCTGAGTTTGCATCGTTACGTAAAAAAGTAAATATTGCAGAGATTTTCTTGGTAACAGACTTGAGCAATATCTCATGAATATACCACTTATACGTTCGTTTTCTATGTCCGTAATCAATCGCTGCTTGAAAAACCATTAAGTTATCAATTATTTGTTACCTTAACTTAGTAAACTACTGAAAATAAACAACCATAATAAATTATTTTATTGGCCACGCTTTGACGTCATACAAATTACAAGTAAAATTCCATGATTTTCATTGCATAATTTTACAAATTATAACAACTGAGCGGAAAACAATAATTGTAACATAAATTTGTAAATGAAGAAAACAGTAGGTACCTTACAATACCTAAATGA